>NW_026777635.1:0-170195 GCF_028023285.1 Balaenoptera ricei
ACTGCATCAAAAAGAACAAAATACCTGGGAATAAAGTCAACCAAGGAGGTGAAAGACCTGCACACTGAAAACTTGAAGACATTGATGAAGACATTGAAAGACACACCAATAAATGGAAAGATATCCTGTTCTCATGGAATGGAACAATTAATATTGTTAAAATATCCATGCTACCCGAAGCAGTGGACACAGGGAATGCAATCCCTCCCAAAATTCCACGGTATTTCCCCCCAAAATAGTGCAAATCCTCCTAATATCTGTGGGGAACCACAAAGGACCCCAAATAAGCCAAAGAAACCCTGAAAAAAGAGAACGGGCTGGAGGCATCTCCCTCCCTGACGTCACACTCTGCTGAGAAGCTACAGTCACCAAAACAGTGTGGAACTGGCTCAAAACGGGCGCAGGGACCAGAGGAACAGGACAGAGAGACCAGAATTCAACCCACACGGACGGGGTCGGTGAATTTATGACACAGGGACCAAGGGCACACCAAGGAGCACGACACTCCCCACGATAAATGGTGCTGGGAAAACTGGACGCCCCATAACTCACGCTGGCTACCCTGCACACAAACCTGACCCAAACACCCAGCTTTCCACGCCAAGCCCTCCCTCGCTCACACGAAGACGGACCCCCCTCAACGGTCAGTCGCCCACAGGAAGCTTCTCCCCACTTTTCCTCACCGTCTCTTCACCTTTTCCTCAGGCATCACCTGGGTCCTCAGGAAACCTAGTTCCCCAGTCAGCGTGGACGCAGCCCCATTTTGTCCTGAAGCCGAAACCCCAGCGAGTCCTAAGGAGACGGAGACCGAGCTCCTCTCAGCAGAGACGCTGAGCCGGGCGTCCTACCCGAAGGCCCCCGCCCCCGCCCCCGCCCCCGCCCCCGCGCCTGAGGCGGCTCAACTCCTCTCAGCTGCCCTCACAATGGAGTTCCATGGAAGGAGCATGCGCTGTGGGTCAGAGAGGCGAACTCGGCGCCACCCTGTGGTCAGTGCAGGAAGTGCAGGCCGCGCCTCCCTCACAGGTCACTGGGGGCAGCGTGCCCTACTGACAGACTGCTGAATCCATTAAACTGGAAATTCAAACGAAAATGGAGTCTCTATCCCAAAAGTTTTCTAAAAGTAGTTAAGGAACAATTAATTGGAAACCATTTGGAAGGAAGTGAATGTAGATGCAAACTTTACAACTTATACCAAATTCACTCAAAGTTATTCAGAGGCAAATTTTATTTTAGTTTATAATTTATGTTTGGCTGCGTTGGGTCTTCGTTGCTGCATGTGGGCTTTCTCTAGTTGCGTCGAGCGGGGCTACTCTTCGTTGCGGTGCACGGGCTTCTCATTGCGGTGGCTTCTCTTGTGAGCGAGCACGGGCTCTAGGCGCGCAGGCTTCAGTAGTTGTGCCGCGCAGGCTTGGTTGCTCTGCGGCATGTGGGATCTTCCCGGACCAGGGCTCGAGCCCGTGTCCCCTGCATTGGCAGGCGGACTCTTAACCACTGCGTCACCAGGGAAGTCCCCACAGACAAACTTTAAATACAAAACTATTCAAGGGGCTCCCCTGGTGGCGCAGTGGTTGAGAAACTGCCTGCTAATGCAGGGGACACGGGTTCGAGCCCTGGTCTGGGAAGATCCCACATGCCGCGGAGCAACCAGGCCCGTGAGCCACAACTCCTGAACCTGCGCGTCTGGAGCCTGTGCTCCGCAACAAGACAGGCCGCGATAGTGAGAGGCCCGCGCACCGCGATGAAGAGTGGCCCCCGCTTGCCACAACTAGAGAAAGCCTTCGCACAGAAACGAAGACCCAACACAGCCAAAAATAAATAAATTATTTAATCAATTAAAAAGAAAAGCTGTCTCTCAAATTTAACTTCCAGGAATATATTCAGGAAAAACGCATACGCCCTTTTTGGCCAACCAAAGAAGCGGGCAATGCAAATCAACACTACAAAGAGGTATCACTTCGAGTCAGAAAAAAGGACCATCCTCACAAAGGGTAAAAACCAGATATGCAGGACAAGGAGAGGAGAAAAGGGAGCCTCGTTACGCTGAAGGGGGGAATGTAAATTGCCAACGGCCACTCTGGAGAAGTGTGCTGTGTTTCCTAAAACATCTAAAAAACAGAGCTACAAAGCATAGGGCGCTTCCACTCATGGGCCTATATGTTGGAAAATCCAAAAATCCACCGGACGCAGGCACCCCGTTTACTGCTGCTATGTTTACAACAGCCTCGACTTGGGTACAACTTCATAGTCCTTGGAAGGAAAAAATGGTGAAAGAAAATTTGATACTTAGGCACAACGGAATATTACTCAGCCCTGAAATCAATGAAATGAGGCCAGTTGCAGCAACTCAGGGGGACTTATGTATGGTCAGTGAGAGTGAAATCAGTTAGACAGCAAGAGAAACTTATCATATCACTTATAAAGGGAATCTAAAAATCGCCAACCGTGAACTGAATTACAAACAGAACACCATCACACATTTACAAAACACACTTACGGCTGCTTAAGGGGAAAAGTGTGGTGCGGTGATGCATAAACCAGGAGGTTGAAATTGGCACAGATACCGTTCCATACGCCAATAATGTAATCGCCAAGACATACTCATGGTTCAAGGAACTGGACTCAGCACACTCTATTCACAGAAAAAACATATATCTGACTACTAGAAACTAGAAAAGAATTTAATTGATGTCTCTCTGTAAGTGACTCAAGTGGATGTACAGCACCAAGAAACACAACATTGCAAATCAGCTCCAGCCCATTATAAAAATTAATTATAAAAAGAGAAAGACAGTGAGAGAGAGAGGAATTCTTACAAAATTCAATCAGGGGCTGTGAGGCAACTGGACTGACCACATCTACACTCACAGCTGAATGGGACGTAAGGCTGGACACCCTAACCCTAAACCCTAACCCTAACCCAACCCTAACCCTACCTTAACCCTAACCCTAACCCAACACTAACCCTAACCCTGAACCTAAACCCTAACCCTAACCCCTAACCCTAACCCAACCCTAAGCCTAACCCTAACCCCTAGCCCTAGCCCTAACCCTGACCCTAACCCCTAACCCTTAACCCCTAACCCCTAACCCTAACCAAGTTCACAAGTAAACTTCTCGCCCACCTGGAGAGAGTGATTTCATTTGAAAGAGTAAAGACACAATCAGCTCAGTAATTGGCCACGGGGGCTGGAGGGGCCAAGGCTAACCTGAGCTGGAGGAACGTGGGTGCCTGCCTGGATGCTCAGAGGCCAAGGGCTGTTCTGAGACCTGCTTGGACACCCGTGCAGATGGAACAAAGGATCCGCCCAGTCCCAAGAGGGCCCCACCGGCCCTCACGAACGCAACACCAGACTTCCCAGGTGGCGCAGTGGTTAAGAATCCACCTGCCAATGCAGGAGACACGGGTTTGAGCCCTGGTCAGGGAAGATCCCACATGCTGTGGAGCAACTAAGCCCGTGCACCACAACTACTGAGCCTGCGCTCTAGAACCCGCGAGGCCCCAACTGCTGAAGCCCACGCGCTTAGAGCCTGTGCTCTGCAACAAGAGAAGCCACCGCAATGAGAAGCCCCCACTCGCCGCAACTAGAGAAAGCCTCCGGCAGCAATGCAGACCCAACACAGCCCAAAATTCATTAATTAATTAATTAATTAAGAAAAAAAAAAAAGGCAGCACCTGGGGGCTGGCAGACTGATGCACCAAGTCTTACATCACGTCTACTTAGTATCCTGCATGTCAGGGCCATGCTGGACCTGGGGCTGCCCAGACAGAGTGGGGCCTGCATCACCCTTCCCAGGAGGGAGGGTGGAGGGAAACCCTGCATGACCTCTGAGGCCCTAAGAACCCTTGACTAAGGCTGAGCTCAATTTGAAACAGTGGGTGACCAGAGCGGACATTTCATTCATCTATCAATGAGAATCCAGCACTGGAGGAGCAGAAAACAATGGCCTCGCTCAACCTTGACGCTAATCCCGACATGGACCCTAACCCTAAACTCTGATCCTGACCCTAAGCCCTGACCTAACCTTAGCCTAACCCGTACCCTAAACCTGTACCTTACCCTAACCCATGCTCTACCCGTATCCTACCTGTACCCCAATTCTAACCCATACCCTAACACCCACTCTAACACAGAACCCTAACACCCTGAGACCAAAACCATAAACCTTAACCAATAAGCAAAACCATAACCATAACCAAACCATAAAATATAGTCATTAACCATACCCATAAATAACTCATTAACCATAAAACTTAAACCATAACAGCAACCATAAACCATACACAGCCCCAACCCTCACACCAGCCCCAGCCCTAATGCTAACCCTCCAAACCACTTACACCAAGCCAAGTCTAATCAGATTATACAACTACATCTTGAAAAAGAAAACTGGGGAATTCTCTGGTGGCCCAGTGGTTAGGACTCTGTGCTTTCACTGCCAAGGGCTCGGGTTCGATCCCTGACTGGGGAACTAAGATCCCACAAGCCATGGGACGTGGCCAAAATAAATAAATAAGTAAAATGAAATAAAACCACTATTTTAAAAAAGATTTTAAAAATAAAGGAAAAAAACAAGAAAACTACCCCAGTACAACTTATAAATAGGAATGTAAAAATCTATCACACAATAATAGCAACATGAAACCAACAGAACTTTAAATGGATAATGCCATAAGCAAGTATCTCTACACCAGGAATTTCAGGTTGCTCAACATATGAAAAGTAAGCAATGTATTCAACCACAATAATGGTGTGAAGTAAAAACACATAATCATATCAATTAATGCAAAACATCTACAATGAAAATCCAGTGTTATTTCATGAAAAACACTCAAGAAAGCAGGAATAAAAGGAAATTTGTTCAATATGGAAAAGAGTAGTACAAAAAGCCACAGCAAACATCATGCTCAACGTTAAAGACTGAAAGATTTACTCCTGAAATCAGGAACAGGGCCAGGAAGCTGGCCTTCATCACCGTTACTCAATAGTGTACTGGAAGTTCTACCCAGAATCTTGAGGAAAGAAAGAAAAGGCATCCATGGGTGAATGGAAAAATTAAAACCGTGTCTCTTCACAGAACATAGGTCACATCATCTTATATATAAAACTACCTATAATCAGCAAAGAAATTATTTGAGCTAATCAACTAATTAATAAGCAGTGTTACAGAACAAAACATCAATTCATGAAAATCTATCTTATATGCATACGCTGGCAAAAAATAATCTGAAAAAGAATTTATGAGAACAATTCCATTTTTAATAATGTCAACATCAATATTTAGGAGTATGTTTAATCAAGGTACAAGACTTGTTTTTATGTATGTAAAGTTGTATGTTTGAAATTACTGGAAAGTCAATTACTTTTCAAAACATCATGTCTGTCAACAGCATGCCAGAAGAGCAGAGAAAACATCAAACTTCCATATAGAAGCCAAGCCTTACCCAGATCCAGTTCACCCAAAGTCCACATGTCATTTAGAGGCACTGTGGGAAGGTTATATTAGGAGCCGCCGTGTTCCGTGTTGTGGACGACCTGGATATGGTAGAAACAGTGGGATTTTTGAATTCCAATTTTCCACTTCATTCCACAAAAAAACTATTAGAACTAATAAATCAATTCAGTAAAGTTGCAAAATCAATACACAGAAATCAGTTGCCTTTCTAAACACTAATAATGAACCATCAGAAAGAGAAAGAAAGCAACCCTATTTACAACTGCATCAAAAAGAACAAAATACCTGGGAATAAAGTCAACCAAGGAGGTGAAAGACCTGCACACTGAAAACTTTAAGACATTGATGAAGACATTGAAAGACACACCAATAAATGGAAAGATATCCTGTTCTCATGGAATGGAACAATTAATATTGTTAAAATATCCATGCTACCCGAAGCAGTGGACACAGGGAATGCAATCCCTCCCAAAATTCCACGGTATTTCCCCCCAAAATAGAGCAAATCCTCCTAATATCTGTGGGGAACCACAAAGGACCCCAAATAGCCAAAGAAACCCTGAAAAAAGAGAACGGGCTGGAGGCATCTCCCTCCCTGACGTCACACTCTGCTCAGAAGCTACAGTCACCAAAACAGTGTGGAACTGGCTCAAAACGGGCGCAGGGACCAGAGGAACAGGACAGAGAGACCAGAATTCAACCCACACGGACGGGGTCGGTGAATTTATGACACAGGGACCAAGGGCACACCAAGGAGCACGACACTCCCCACGATAAATGGTGCTGGGAAAACTGGACGCCCCATAACTCACGCTGGCTACCCTGCACACAAACCTGACCCAAACACCCAGCTTTCCACGCCAAGCCCTCCCTCGCTCACACGAAGACGGACCCCCTCAACGGTCAGTCGCCCACAGGAAGCTTCTCCCCACTTTTCCTCACCATCTCTTCACCTTTTCCTCAGGCATCACCTGGGTCCTCAGGAAACCTAGTTCCCCAGTCAGCGTGGACGCAGCCCCATTTTGTCCTGAAGCCGAAACCCCAGCGAGTCCTAAGGAGACGGAGACCGAGCTCCTCTCAGCAGAGACGCTGAGCCGGGCGTCCTACCCGAAGGCCCCCGCCCCCGCCCCCGCCCCCGCCCCCGCGCCTGAGGCGGCTCAACTCCTCTCAGCTGCCCTCACAATGGAGTTCCATGGAACGAGCATGCGCTGTGGGTCAGAGAGGCGAACTCGGCGCCACCCTGTGGTCAGTGCAGGAAGTGCAGGCCGCGCCTCCCTCACAGGTCACTGGGGGCAGCGTGCCCTACTGACAGGACTGCTGAATCCATTAAACTGGAAATTCAAACGAAAATGGAGTCTCTATCCCAAAAGTTTTCTAAAAGTAGTTAAGGAACAATTAATTGGAAACCATTTGGAAGGAAGTGAATGTAGATGCAAACTTTACAACTTATACCAAATTCACTCAAAGTTATTCAGAGGCAAATTTTATTTTAGTTTATAATTTATGTTTGGCTGCGTTGGGTCTTCGTTGCTGCATGTGGGCTTTCTCTAGTTGCGTCGAGCGGGGCTACTCTTCGTTGCGGTGCACGGGCTTCTCATTGCGGTGGCTTCTCTTGTGAGCGAGCACGGGCTCTAGGCGCGCAGGCTTCAGTAGTTGTGCCGCGCAGGCTTGGTTGCTCTGCGGCATGTGGGATCTTCCCGGACCAGGGCTCGAGCCCGTGTCCCCTGCATTGGCAGGCGGACTCTTAACCACTGCGTCACCAGGGAAGTCCCCACAGACAAACTTTAAATACAAAACTATTCAAGGGGCTCCCCTGGTGGCGCAGTGGTTGAGAATCTGCCTGCTAATGCAGGGGACACGGGTTCGAGCCCTGGTCTGGGAAGATCCCACATGCCGCGGAGCAACCAGGCCCGTGAGCCACAACTCCTGAACCTGCGCGTCTGGAGCCTGTGCTCCGCAACAAGACAGGCCGCGATAGTGAGAGGCCCGCGCGCCGCGATGAAGAGTGGCCCCCGCTTGCCACAACTAGAGAAAGCCTTCGCACAGAAACGAAGACCCAACACAGCCAAAAATAAATAAATTATTTAATCAATTAAAAAGAAAAGCTGTCTCTCAAATTTAACTTCCAGAATATATTCAGGAAAAACGCATACGCCCTTTTTGGCCAACCAAAGAAGCGGGCAATGCAAATCAACACTACAAAGAGGTATCACTTCGAGTCAGAAAAAAGGACCATCCTCACAAAGGGTAAAAACCAGATATGCAGGACAAGGAGAGGAGAAAAGGGAGCCTCGTTACGCTGAAGGGGGGAATGTAAATTGCCAACGGCCACTCTGGAGAAGTGTGCTGTGTTTCCTAAAACATCTAAAAAACAGAGCTACAAAGCATAGGGCGCTTCCACTCATGGGCCTATATGTTGGAAAATCCAAAAATCCACCGGACGCAGGCACCCCGTTTACTGCTGCTATGTTTACAACAGCCTCGACTTGGGTACAACTTCATAGTCCTTGGAAGGAAAAAATGGTGAAAGAAAATTTGATACTTAAGCACAACGGAATATTACTCAGCCCTGAAATCAATGAAATGAGGCCAGTTGCAGCAACTCAGGGGGACTTATGTATGGTCATTGAGAGTGAAATCAGTTAGACAGCAAGAGAAACTTATCATATCACTTATAAAGGGAATCTAAAAATCGCCAACCGTGAACTGAATTACAAACAGAACACCATCACACATTTACAAAACACACTTACGGCTGCTTAAGGGGAAAAGTGTGGTGCGGTGATGCATAAACCAGGAGGTTGAAATTGGCACAGATACCGTTCCATACGCCAATAATGTAATCGCCAAGACATACTCATGGTTCAAGGAACTGGACTCAGCACACTCTATTCACAGAAAAAACATATATCTGACTACTAGAAACTAGAATTTATTGATGTCTCTCTGTAAGTGACTCAAGTGGATGTACAGCACCAAGAAACACAACATTGCAAATCAGCTCCAGCCCATTATAAAAATTAATTATAAAAAGAGAAAGACAGTGAGAGAGAGAGGAATTCTTACAAAATTCAATCAGGGGCTGTGAGGCAACTGGACTGACCACATCTACACTCACAGCTGAATGGGACGTAAGGCTGGACACCCTAACCCTAAACCCTAACCCTAACCCAACCCTAACCCTACCTTAACCCTAACCCTAACCCAACACTAACCCTAACCCTAAACCTAAACCCTAACCCTAACCCCTAACCCTAACCCAACCCTAAGCCTAACCCTAACCCCTAGCCCTAGCCCTAGCCCTAACCCTGACCCTAACCCCTAACCCTTAACCCCTAACCCCTAACCCTAACCAAGTTCACAAGTAAACTTCTCGCCCACCTGGAGAGAGTGATTTCATTTGAAAGAGTAAAGACACAATCAGCTCAGTAATTGGCCACGGGGGCTGGAGGGGCCAAGGTTAACCTGAGCTGGAGGAACGTGGGTGCCTGCCTGGATGCTCAGAGGCCAAGGGCTGTTCTGAGACCTGCTTGGACACCCGTGCAGATGGAACAAAGGATCCGCCCAGTCCCAAGAGGGCCCCACCGGCCCTCACGAACGCAACACCAGACTTCCCAGGTGGCGCAGTGGTTAAGAATCCACCTGCCAATGCAGGAGACACGGGTTTGAGCCCTGGTCAGGGAAGATCCCACATGCTGTGGAGCAACTAAGCCCGTGCACCACAACTACTGAGCCTGCGCTCTAGAACCCGCGAGCCCCAACTGCTGAAGCCCACGCGCTTAGAGCCTGTGCTCTGCAACAAGAGAAGCCACCGCAATGAGAAGCCCCCACTCGCCGCAACTAGAGAAAGCCTCCGGGCAGCAATGCAGACCCAACACAGCCCAAAATTCATTAATTAATTAATTAATTAAGAAAAAAAAAAAAAGGCAGCACCTGGGGGCTGGCAGACTGATGCACCAAGTCTTACATCACGTCTACTTAGTATCCTGCATGTCAGGGCCATGCTGGACCTGGGGCTGCCCAGACAGAGTGGGGCCTGCATCACCCTTCCCAGGAGGGAGGGTGGAGGGAAACCCTGCATGACCTCTGAGGCCCTAAGAACCCTTGACTAAGGCTGAGCTCAATTTGAAACAGTGGGTGACCAGAGCGGACATTTCATTCATCTATCAATGAGAATCCAGCACTGGAGGAGCAGAAAACAATGGCCTCGCTCAACCTTGACGCTAATCCTGACATGGACCCTAACCCTAAACTCTGATCCTGACCCTAAGCCCTGACCTAACCTTAGCCTAACCCGTACCCTAAACCTGTACCTTACCCTAACCCATGCTCTACCCGTATCCTACCTGTACCCCAATTCTAACCCATACCCTAACACCCACTCTAACACAGAACCCTAACACCCTGAGACCAAAACCATAAACCTTCACCAATAAGCAAAACCATAACCATAACCAAACCATAAAATATAGTCATTAACCATACCCATAAATAACTCATTAACCATAAAACTTAAACCATAACAGCAACCATAAACCATACACAGCCCCAACCCTCACACCAGCCCCAGCCCTAATGCTAACCCTCCAAACCACTTACACCAAGCCAAGTCTAATCAGATTATACAACTACATCTTGAAAAAGAAAACTGGGGAATTCTCTGGTGGCCCAGTGGTTAGGACTCTGTGCTTTCACTGCCAAGGGCTCGGGTTCGATCCCTGACTGGGGAACTAAGATCCCACAAGCCATGGGACGTGGCCAAAATAAATAAATAAGTAAAATGAAATAAAACCACTATTTTAAAAAAGATTTTAAAAATAAAGGAAAAAAACAAGAAAACTACCCCAGTACAACTTATAAATAGGAATGTAAAAATCTATCACACAATAATAGCAACATGAAACCAACAGAACTTTAAATGGATAATGCCATAAGCAAGTATCTCTACACCAGGAATTTCAGGTTGCTCAACATATGAAAAGTAAGCAATGTATTCAACCACAATAATGGTGTGAAGTAAAAACACATAATCATATCAATTAATGCAAAACATCTACAATGAAAATCCAGTGTTATTTCACGAAAAACACTCAAGAAAGCAGGAATAAAAGGAAATTTGTTCAATATGGAAAAGAGTAGTACAAAAAGCCACAGCAAACATCATGCTCAACGTTAAAGACTGAAAGATTTACTCCTGAAATCAGGAACAGGGCCAGGAAGCTGGCCTTCATCACCGTTACTCAATAGTGTACTGGAAGTTCTACCCAGAATCTTGAGGAAAGAAAGAAAAGGCATCCATGGGTGAATGGAAAAATTAAAACCGTGTCTCTTCACAGAACATAGGTCACATCATCTTATATATAAAACTACCTATAATCAGCAAAGAAATTATTTGAGCTAATCAACTAATTAATAAGCAGTGTTACAGAACAAAACATCAATTCATGAAAATCTATCTTATATGCATACGCTGGCAAAAAATAATCTGAAAAAGAATTTATGAGAACAATTCCATTTTTAATAATGTCAACATCAATATTTAGGAGTATGTTTAATCAAGGTACAAGACTTGTTTTTATGTATGTAAAGTTGTATGTTTGAAATTACTGGAAAGTCAATTACTTTTCAAAACATCATGTCTGTCAACAGCATGCCAGAAGAGCAGAGAAAACATCAAACTTCCATATAGAAGCCAAGCCTTACCCAGATCCAGTTCACCCAAAGTCCACATGTCATTTAGAGGCACTGTGGGAAGGTTATATTAGGAGCCGCCGTGTTCCGTGTTGTGGACGACCTGGATATGGTAGAAACAGTGGGATTTTTGAATTCCAATTTTCCACTTCATTCCACAAAAAAACTATTAGAACTAATAAATCAATTCAGTAAAGTTGCAAAATCAATACACAGAAATCAGTTGCCTTTCTAAACACTAATAATGAACCATCAGAAAGAGAAAGAAAGCAACCCTATTTACAACTGCATCAAAAAGAACAAAATACCTGGGAATAAAGTCAACCAAGGAGGTGAAAGACCTGCACACTGAAAACTTGAAGACATTGATGAAGACATTGAAAGACACACCAATAAATGGAAAGATATCCTGTTCTCATGGAATGGAACAATTAATATTGTTAAAATATCCATGCTACCCGAAGCAGTGGACACAGGGAATGCAATCCCTCCCAAAATTCCACGGTATTTCCCCCCAAAATAGAGCAAATCCTCCTAATATCTGTGGGGAACCACAAAGGACCCCAAATAGCCAAAGAAACCCTGAAAAAAGAGAACGGGCTGGAGGCATCTCCCTCCCTGACGTCACACTCTGCTCAGAAGCTACAGTCACCAAAACAGTGTGGAACTGGCTCAAAACGGGCGCAGGGACCAGAGGAACAGGACAGAGAGACCAGAATTCAACCCACACGGACGGGGTCGGTGAATTTATGACACAGGGACCAAGGGCACACCAAGGAGCACGACACTCCCCACGATAAATGGTGCTGGGAAAACTGGACGCCCCATAACTCACGCTGGCTACCCTGCACACAAAACTGACCCAAACACCCAGCTTTCCACGCCAAGCCCTCCCTCGCTCACACGAAGACGGACCCCCTCAACGGTCAGTCGCCCACAGGAAGCTTCTCCCCACTTTTCCTCACCGTCTCTTCACCTTTTCCTCAGGCATCACCTGGGTCCTCAGGAAACCTAGTTCCCCAGTCAGCGTGGACGCAGCCCCATTTTGTCCTGAAGCCGAAACCCCAGCGAGTCCTGAGGAGACGGAGACCGAGCTCCTCTCAGCAGAGACGCTGAGCCGGGCGTCCTACCCGAAGGCCCCCGCCCCCGCCCCCGCGCCTGAGGCGGCTCAACTCCTCTCAGCTGCCCTCACAATGGAGTTCCATGGAAGGAGCATGCGCTGTGGGTCAGAGAGGCGAACTCGGCGCCACCCTGTGGTCAGTGCAGGAAGTGCAGGCCGCGCCTCCCTCACAGGTCACTGGGGGCAGCGTGCCCTACTGACAGGACTGCTGAATCCATTAAACTGGAAATTCAAACGAAAATGGAGTCTCTATCCCAAAAGTTTTCTAAAAGTAGTTAAGGAACAATTAATTGGAAACCATTTGGAAGGAAGTGAATGTAGATGCAAACTTTACAACTTATACCAAATTCACTCAAAGTTATTCAGAGGCAAATTTTATTTTAGTTTATAATTTATGTTTGGCTGCGTTGGGTCTTCGTTGCTGCATGTGGGCTTTCTCTAGTTGCGTCGAGCGGGGCTACTCTTCGTTGCGGTGCACGGGCTTCTCATTGCGGTGGCTTCTCTTGTGAGCGAGCACGGGCTCTAGGCGCGCAGGCTTCAGTAGTTGTGCCGCGCAGGCTTGGTTGCTCTGCGGCATGTGGGATCTTCCCGGACCAGGGCTCGAGCCCGTGTCCCCTGCATTGGCAGGCGGACTCTTAACCACTGCGTCACCAGGGAAGTCCCCACAGACAAACTTTAAATACAAAACTATTCAAGGGGCTCCCCTGGTGGCGCAGTGGTTGAGAATCTGCCTGCTAATGCAGGGGACACGGGTTCGAGCCCTGGTCTGGGAAGATCCCACATGCCGCGGAGCAACCAGGCCCGTGAGCCACAACTCCTGAACCTGCGCGTCTGGAGCCTGTGCTCCGCAACAAGACAGGCCACGATAGTGAGAGGCCCGCGCACCGCGATGAAGAGTGGCCCCCGCTTGCCACAACTAGAGAAAGCCTTCGCACAGAAACGAAGACCCAACACAGCCAAAAATAAATAAATTATTTAATCAATTAAAAAGAAAAGCTGTCTCTCAAATTTAACTTCCAGAATATATTCAGGAAAAACGCATACGCCCTTTTTGGCCAACCAAAGAAGCGGGCAATGCAAATCAACACTACAAAGAGGTATCACTTCGAGTCAGAAAAAAGGACCATCCTCACAAAGGGTAAAAACCAGATATGCAGGACAAGGAGAGGAGAAAAGGGAGCCTCGTTACGCTGAAGGGGGGAATGTAAATTGCCAACGGCCACTCTGGAGAAGTGTGCTGTGTTTCCTAAAACATCTAAAAAACAGAGCTACAAAGCATAGGGCGCTTCCACTCATGGGCCTATATGTTGGAAAATCCAAAAATCCACCGGACGCAGGCACCCCGTTTACTGCTGCTATGTTTACAACAGCCTCGACTTGGGTACAACTTCATAGTCCTTGGAAGGAAAAAATGGTGAAAGAAAATTTGATACTTAAGCACAACGGAATATTACTCAGCCCTGAAATCAATGAAATGAGGCCAGTTGCAGCAACTCAGGGGGACTTATGTATGGTCATTGAGAGTGAAATCAGTTAGACAGCAAGAGAAACTTATCATATCACTTATAAAGGGAATCTAAAAATCGCCAACCGTGAACTGAATTACAAACAGAACACCATCACACATTTACAAAACACACTTACGGCTGCTTAAGGGGAAAAGTGTGGTGCGGTGATGCATAAACCAGGAGGTTGAAATTGGCACAGATACCGTTCCATACGCCAATAATGTAATCGCCAAGACATACTCATGGTTCAAGGAACTGGACTCAGCACACTCTATTCACAGAAAAAACATATATCTGACTACTAGAAACTAGAAAAGAATTTATTGATGTCTCTCTGTAAGTGACTCAAGTGGATGTACAGCACCAAGAAACACAACATTGCAAATCAGCTCCAGCCCATTATAAAAATTAATTATAAAAAGAGAAAGACAGTGAGAGAGAGAGGAATTCTTACAAAATTCAATCAGGGGCTGTGAGGCAACTGGACTGACCACATCTACACTCACAGCTGAATGGGACGTAAGGCTGGACACCCTAACCCTAAACCCTAACCCTAACCCAACCCTAACCCTACCTTAACCCTAACCCTAACCCAACACTAACCCTAACCCTAAACCTAAACCCTAACCCTAACCCCTAACCCTAACCCAACCCTAAGCCTAACCCTAACCCCTAGCCCTAGCCCTAGCCCTAACCCTGACCCTAACCCCTAACCCTTAACCCCTAACCCCTAACCCTAACCAAGTTCACAAGTAAACTTCTCGCCCACCTGGAGAGAGTGATTTCATTTGAAAGAGTAAAGACACAATCAGCTCAGTAATTGGCCACGGGGGCTGGAGGGGCCAAGGTTAACCTGAGCTGGAGGAACGTGGGTGCCTGCCTGGATGCTCAGAGGCCAAGGGCTGTTCTGAGACCTGCTTGGACACCCGTGCAGATGGAACAAAGGATCCGCCCAGTCCCAAGAGGGCCCCACCGGCCCTCACGAACGCAACACCAGACTTCCCAGGTGGCGCAGTGGTTAAGAATCCACCTGCCAATGCAGGAGACACGGGTTTGAGCCCTGGTCAGGGAAGATCCCACATGCTGTGGAGCAACTAAGCCCGTGCACCACAACTACTGAGCCTGCGCTCTAGAACCCGCGAGCCCCAACTGCTGAAGCCCACGCGCTTAGAGCCTGTGCTCTGCAACAAGAGAAGCCACCGCAATGAGAAGCCCCCACTCGCCGCAACTAGAGAAAGCCTCCGGGCAGCAATGCAGACCCAACACAGCCCAAAATTCATTAATTAATTAATTAATTAAGAAAAAAAAAAAAAAGGCAGCACCTGGGGGCTGGCAGACTGATGCACCAAGTCTTACATCACGTCTACTTAGTATCCTGCATGTCAGGGCCATGCTGGACCTGGGGCTGCCCAGACAGAGTGGGGCCTGCATCACCCTTCCCAGGAGGGAGGGTGGAGGGAAACCCTGCATGACCTCTGAGGCCCTAAGAACCCTTGACTAAGGCTGAGCTCAATTTGAAACAGTGGGTGACCAGAGCGGACATTTCATTCATCTATCAATGAGAATCCAGCACTGGAGGAGCAGAAAACAATGGCCTCGCTCAACCTTGACGCTAATCCTGACATGGACCCTAACCCTAAACTCTGATCCTGACCCTAAGCCCTGACCTAACCTTAGCCTAACCCGTACCCTAAACCTGTACCTTACCCTAACCCATGCTCTACCCGTATCCTACCTGTACCCCAATTCTAACCCATACCCTAACACCCACTCTAACACAGAACCCTAACACCCTGAGACCAAAACCATAAACCTTCACCAATAAGCAAAACCATAACCATAACCAAACCATAAAATATAGTCATTAACCATACCCATAAATAACTCATTAACCATAAAACTTAAACCATAACAGCAACCATAAACCATACACAGCCCCAACCCTCACACCAGCCCCAGCCCTAATGCTAACCCTCCAAACCACTTACACCAAGCCAAGTCTAATCAGATTATACAACTACATCTTGAAAAAGAAAACTGGGGAATTCTCTGGTGGCCCAGTGGTTAGGACTCTGTGCTTTCACTGCCAAGGGCTCGGGTTCGATCCCTGACTGGGGAACTAAGATCCCACAAGCCATGGGACGTGGCCAAAATAAATAAATAAGTAAAATGAAATAAAACCACTATTTTAAAAAAGATTTTAAAAATAAAGGAAAAAAACAAGAAAACTACCCCAGTACAACTTATAAATAGGAATGTAAAAATCTATCACACAATAATAGCAACATGAAACCAACAGAACTTTAAATGGATAATGCCATAAGCAAGTATCTCTACACCAGGAATTTCAGGTTGCTCAACATATGAAAAGTAAGCAATGTATTCAACCACAATAATGGTGTGAAGTAAAAACACATAATCATATCAATTAATGCAAAACATCTACAATGAAAATCCAGTGTTATTTCACGAAAAACACTCAAGAAAGCAGGAATAAAAGGAAATTTGTTCAATATGGAAAAGAGTAGTACAAAAAGCCACAGCAAACATCATGCTCAACGTTAAAGACTGAAAGATTTACTCCTGAAATCAGGAACAGGGCCAGGAAGCTGGCCTTCATCACCGTTACTCAATAGTGTACTGGAAGTTCTACCCAGAATCTTGAGGAAAGAAAGAAAAGGCATCCATGGGTGAATGGAAAAATTAAAACCGTGTCTCTTCACAGAACATAGGTCACATCATCTTATATATAAAACTACCTATAATCAGCAAAGAAATTATTTGAGCTAATCAACTAATTAATAAGCAGTGTTACAGAACAAAACATCAATTCATGAAAATCTATCTTATATGCATACGCTGGCAAAAAATAATCTGAAAAAGAATTTATGAGAACAATTCCATTTTTAATAATGTCAACATCAATATTTAGGAGTATGTTTAATCAAGGTACAAGACTTGTTTTTATGTATGTAAAGTTGTATGTTTGAAATTACTGGAAAGTCAATTACTTTTCAAAACATCATGTCTGTCAACAGCATGCCAGAAGAGCAGAGAAAACATCAAACTTCCATATAGAAGCCAAGCCTTACCCAGATCCAGTTCACCCAAAGTCCACATGTCATTTAGAGGCACTGTGGGAAGGTTATATTAGGAGCCGCCGTGTTCCGTGTTGTGGACGACCTGGATATGGTAGAAACAGTGGGATTTTTGAATTCCAATTTTCCACTTCATTCCACAAAAAAACTATTAGAACTAATAAATCAATTCAGTAAAGTTGCAAAATCAATACACAGAAATCAGTTGCCTTTCTAAACACTAATAATGAACCATCAGAAAGAGAAAGAAAGCAACCCTATTTACAACTGCATCAAAAAGAACAAAATACCTGGGAATAAAGTCAACCAAGGAGGTGAAAGACCTGCACACTGAAAACTTGAAGACATTGATGAAGACATTGAAAGACACACCAATAAATGGAAAGATATCCTGTTCTCATGGAATGGAACAATTAATATTGTTAAAATATCCATGCTACCCGAAGCAGTGGACACAGGGAATGCAATCCCTCCCAAAATTCCACGGTATTTCCCCCCAAAATAGAGCAAATCCTCCTAATATCTGTGGGGAACCACAAAGGACCCCAAATAGCCAAAGAAACCCTGAAAAAAGAGAACGGGCTGGAGGCATCTCCCTCCCTGACGTCACACTCTGCTCAGAAGCTACAGTCACCAAAACAGTGTGGAACTGGCTCAAAACGGGCGCAGGGACCAGAGGAACAGGACAGAGAGACCAGAATTCAACCCACACGGACGGGGTCGGTGAATTTATGACACAGGGACCAAGGGCACACCAAGGAGCACGACACTCCCCACGATAAATGGTGCTGGGAAAACTGGACGCCCCATAACTCACGCTGGCTACCCTGCACACAAAACTGACCCAAACACCCAGCTTTCCACGCCAAGCCCTCCCTCGCTCACACGAAGACGGACCCCCTCAACGGTCAGTCGCCCACAGGAAGCTTCTCCCCACTTTTCCTCACCGTCTCTTCACCTTTTCCTCAGGCATCACCTGGGTCCTCAGGAAACCTAGTTCCCCAGTCAGCGTGGACGCAGCCCCATTTTGTCCTGAAGCCGAAACCCCAGCGAGTCCTGAGGAGACGGAGACCGAGCTCCTCTCAGCAGAGACGCTGAGCCGGGCGTCCTACCCGAAGGCCCCCGCCCCCGCCCCCGCGCCTGAGGCGGCTCAACTCCTCTCAGCTGCCCTCACAATGGAGTTCCATGGAAGGAGCATGCGCTGTGGGTCAGAGAGGCGAACTCGGCGCCACCCTGTGGTCAGTGCAGGAAGTGCAGGCCGCGCCTCCCTCACAGGTCACTGGGGGCAGCGTGCCCTACTGACAGGACTGCTGAATCCATTAAACTGGAAATTCAAACGAAAATGGAGTCTCTATCCCAAAAGTTTTCTAAAAGTAGTTAAGGAACAATTAATTGGAAACCATTTGGAAGGAAGTGAATGTAGATGCAAACTTTACAACTTATACCAAATTCACTCAAAGTTATTCAGAGGCAAATTTTATTTTAGTTTATAATTTATGTTTGGCTGCGTTGGGTCTTCGTTGCTGCATGTGGGCTTTCTCTAGTTGCGTCGAGCGGGGCTACTCTTCGTTGCGGTGCACGGGCTTCTCATTGCGGTGGCTTCTCTTGTGAGCGAGCACGGGCTCTAGGCGCGCAGGCTTCAGTAGTTGTGCCGCGCAGGCTTGGTTGCTCTGCGGCATGTGGGATCTTCCCGGACCAGGGCTCGAGCCCGTGTCCCCTGCATTGGCAGGCGGACTCTTAACCACTGCGTCACCAGGGAAGTCCCCACAGACAAACTTTAAATACAAAACTATTCAAGGGGCTCCCCTGGTGGCGCAGTGGTTGAGAATCTGCCTGCTAATGCAGGGGACACGGGTTCGAGCCCTGGTCTGGGAAGATCCCACATGCCGCGGAGCAACCAGGCCCGTGAGCCACAACTCCTGAACCTGCGCGTCTGGAGCCTGTGCTCCGCAACAAGACAGGCCGCGATAGTGAGAGGCCCGCGCACCGCGATGAAGAGTGGCCCCCGCTTGCCACAACTAGAGAAAGCCTTCGCACAGAAACGAAGACCCAACACAGCCAAAAATAAATAAATTATTTAATCAATTAAAAAGAAAAGCTGTCTCTCAAATTTAACTTCCAGAATATATTCAGGAAAAACGCATACGCCCTTTTTGGCCAACCAAAGAAGCGGGCAATGCAAATCAACACTACAAAGAGGTATCACTTCGAGTCAGAAAAAAGGACCATCCTCACAAAGGGTAAAAACCAGATATGCAGGACAAGGAGAGGAGAAAAGGGAGCCTCGTTACGCTGAAGGGGGGAATGTAAATTGCCAACGGCCACTCTGGAGAAGTGTGCTGTGTTTCCTAAAACATCTAAAAAACAGAGCTACAAAGCATAGGGCGCTTCCACTCATGGGCCTATATGTTGGAAAATCCAAAAATCCACCGGACGCAGGCACCCCGTTTACTGCTGCTATGTTTACAACAGCCTCGACTTGGGTACAACTTCATAGTCCTTGGAAGGAAAAAATGGTGAAAGAAAATTTGATACTTAAGCACAACGGAATATTACTCAGCCCTGAAATCAATGAAATGAGGCCAGTTGCAGCAACTCAGGGGGACTTATGTATGGTCATTGAGAGTGAAATCAGTTAGACAGCAAGAGAAACTTATCATATCACTTATAAAGGGAATCTAAAAATCGCCAACCGTGAACTGAATTACAAACAGAACACCATCACACATTTACAAAACACACTTACGGCTGCTTAAGGGGAAAAGTGTGGTGCGGTGATGCATAAACCAGGAGGTTGAAATTGGCACAGATACCGTTCCATACGCCAATAATGTAATCGCCAAGACATACTCATGGTTCAAGGAACTGGACTCAGCACACTCTATTCACAGAAAAAACATATATCTGACTACTAGAAACTAGAAAAGAATTTATTGATGTCTCTCTGTAAGTGACTCAAGTGGATGTACAGCACCAAGAAACACAACATTGCAAATCAGCTCCAGCCCATTATAAAAATTAATTATAAAAAGAGAAAGACAGTGAGAGAGAGAGGAATTCTTACAAAATTCAATCAGGGGCTGTGAGGCAACTGGACTGACCACATCTACACTCACAGCTGAATGGGACGTAAGGCTGGACACCCTAACCCTAAACCCTAACCCTAACCCAACCCTAACCCTACCTTAACCCTAACCCTAACCCAACACTAACCCTAACCCTGAACCTAAACCCTAACCCTAACCCCTAACCCTAACCCAACCCTAAGCCTAACCCTAACCCCTAGCCCTAGCCCTAGCCCTAACCCTGACCCTAACCCCTAACCCCTAACCCTAACCAAGTTCACAAGTAAACTTCTCGCCCACCTGGAGAGAGTGATTTCATTTGAAAGAGTAAAGACACAATCAGCTCAGTAATTGGCCACGGGGGCTGGAGGGGCCAAGGCTAACCTGAGCTGGAGGAACGTGGGTGCCTGCCTGGATGCTCAGAGGCCAAGGGCTGTTCTGAGACCTGCTTGGACACCCGTGCAGATGGAACAAAGGATCCGCCCAGTCCCAAGAGGGCCCCACCGGCCCTCACGAACGCAACACCAGACTTCCCAGGTGGCGCAGTGGTTAAGAATCCACCTGCCAATGCAGGAGACACGGGTTTGAGCCCTGGTCAGGGAAGATCCCACATGCTGTGGAGCAACTAAGCCCGTGCACCACAACTACTGAGCCTGCGCTCTAGAACCCGCGAGCCCCAACTGCTGAAGCCCACGCGCTTAGAGCCTGTGCTCTGCAACAAGAGAAGCCACCGCAATGAGAAGCCCCCACTCGCCGCAACTAGAGAAAGCCTCCGGGCAGCAATGCAGACCCAACACAGCCCAAAATTCATTAATTAATTAATTAATTAAGAAAAAAAAAAAAAAGGCAGCACCTGGGGGCTGGCAGACTGATGCACCAAGTCTTACATCACGTCTACTTAGTATCCTGCATGTCAGGGCCATGCTGGACCTGGGGCTGCCCAGACAGAGTGGGGCCTGCATCACCCTTCCCAGGAGGGAGGGTGGAGGGAAACCCTGCATGACCTCTGAGGCCCTAAGAACCCTTGACTAAGGCTGAGCTCAATTTGAAACAGTGGGTGACCAGAGCGGACATTTCATTCATCTATCAATGAGAATCCAGCACTGGAGGAGCAGAAAACAATGGCCTCGCTCAACCTTGACGCTAATCCCGACATGGACCCTAACCCTAAACTCTGATCCTGACCCTAAGCCCTGACCTAACCTTAGCCTAACCCGTACCCTAAACCTGTACCTTACCCTAACCCATGCTCTACCCGTATCCTACCTGTACCCCAATTCTAACCCATACCCTAACACCCACTCTAACACAGAACCCTAACACCCTGAGACCAAAACCATAAACCTTCACCAATAAGCAAAACCATAACCATAACCAAACCATAAAATATAGTCATTAACCATACCCATAAATAACTCATTAACCATAAAACTTAAACCATAACAGCAACCATAAACCATACACAGCCCCAACCCTCACACCAGCCCCAGCCCTAATGCTAACCCTCCAAACCACTTACACCAAGCCAAGTCTAATCAGATTATACAACTACATCTTGAAAAAGAAAACTGGGGAATTCTCTGGTGGCCCAGTGGTTAGGACTCTGTGCTTTCACTGCCAAGGGCTCGGGTTCGATCCCTGACTGGGGAACTAAGATCCCACAAGCCATGGGACGTGGCCAAAATAAATAGATAAGTAAAATGAAATAAAACCACTATTTTAAAAAAGATTTTAAAAATAAAGGAAAAAAACAAGAAAACTACCCCAGTACAACTTATAAATAGGAATGTAAAAATCTATCACACAATAATAGCAACATGAAACCAACAGAACTTTAAATGGATAATGCCATAAGCAAGTATCTCTACACCAGGAATTTCAGGTTGCTCAACATATGAAAAGTAAGCAATGTATTCAACCACAATAATGGTGTGAAGTAAAAACACATAATCATATCAATTAATGCAAAACATCTACAATGAAAATCCAGTGTTATTTCATGAAAAACACTCAAGAAAGCAGGAATAAAAGGAAATTTGTTCAATATGGAAAAGAGTAGTACAAAAAGCCACAGCAAACATCATGCTCAACGTTAAAGACTGAAAGATTTACTCCTGAAATCAGGAACAGGGCCAGGAAGCTGGCCTTCATCACCGTTACTCAATAGTGTACTGGAAGTTCTACCCAGAATCTTGAGGAAAGAAAGAAAAGGCATCCATGGGTGAATGGAAAAATTAAAACCGTGTCTCTTCACAGAACATAGGTCACATCATCTTATATATAAAACTACCTATAATCAGCAAAGAAATTATTTGAGCTAATCAACTAATTAATAAGCAGTGTTACAGAACAAAACATCAATTCATGAAAATCTATCTTATATGCATACGCTGGCAAAAAATAATCTGAAAAAGAATTTATGAGAACAATTCCATTTTTAATAATGTCAACATCAATATTTAGGAGTATGTTTAATCAAGGTACAAGACTTGTTTTTATGTATGTAAAGTTGTATGTTTGAAATTACTGGAAAGTCAATTACTTTTCAAAACATCATGTCTGTCAACAGCATGCCAGAAGAGCAGAGAAAACATCAAACTTCCATATAGAAGCCAAGCCTTACCCAGATCCAGTTCACCCAAAGTCCACATGTCATTTAGAGGCACTGTGGGAAGGTTATATTAGGAGCCGCCGTGTTCCGTGTTGTGGACGACCTGGATATGGTAGAAACAGTGGGATTTTTGAATTCCAATTTTCCACTTCATTCCACAAAAAAACTATTAGAACTAATAAATCAATTCAGTAAAGTTGCAAAATCAATACACAGAAATCAGTTGCCTTTCTAAACACTAATAATGAACCATCAGAAAGAGAAAGAAAGCAACCCTATTTACAACTGCATCAAAAAGAACAAAATACCTGGGAATAAAGTCAACCAAGGAGGTGAAAGACCTGCACACTGAAAACTTGAAGACATTGATGAAGACATTGAAAGACACACCAATAAATGGAAAGATATCCTGTTCTCATGGAATGGAACAATTAATATTGTTAAAATATCCATGCTACCCGAAGCAGTGGACACAGGGAATGCAATCCCTCCCAAAATTCCACGGTATTTCCCCCCAAAATAGAGCAAATCCTCCTAATATCTGTGGGGAACCACAAAGGACCCCAAATAAGCCAAAGAAACCCTGAAAAAAGAGAACGGGCTGGAGGCATCTCCCTCCCTGACGTCACACTCTGCTGAGAAGCTACAGTCACCAAAACAGTGTGGAACTGGCTCAAAACGGGCGCAGGGACCAGAGGAACAGGACAGAGAGACCAGAATTCAACCCACACGGACGGGGTCGGTGAATTTATGACACAGGGACCAAGGGCACACCAAGGAGCACGACACTCCCCACGATAAATGGTGCTGGGAAAACTGGACGCCCCATAACTCACGCTGGCTACCCTGCACACAAACCTGACCCAAACACCCAGCTTTCCACGCCAAGCCCTCCCTCGCTCACACGAAGACGGACCCCCTCAACGGTCAGTCGCCCACAGGAAGCTTCTCCCCACTTTTCCTCACCGTCTCTTCACCTTTTCCTCAGGCATCACCTGGGTCCTCAGGAAACCTAGTTCCCCAGTCAGCGTGGACGCAGCCCCATTTTGTCCTGAAGCCGAAACCCCAGCGAGTCCTGAGGAGACGGAGACCGAGCTCCTCTCAGCAGAGACGCTGAGCCGGGCGTCCTACCCGAAGGCCCCCGCCCCCGCCCCCGCGCCTGAGGCGGCTCAACTCCTCTCAGCTGCCCTCACAATGGAGTTCCATGGAAGGAGCATGCGCTGTGGGTCAGAGAGGCGAACTCGGCGCCACCCTGTGGTCAGTGCAGGAAGTGCAGGCCGCGCCTCCCTCACAGGTCACTGGGGGCAGCGTGCCCTACTGACAGGACTGCTGAATCCATTAAACTGGAAATTCAAACGAAAATGGAGTCTCTATCCCAAAAGTTTTCTAAAAGTAGTTAAGGAACAATTAATTGGAAACCATTTGGAAGGAAGTGAATGTAGATGCAAACTTTACAACTTATACCAAATTCACTCAAAGTTATTCAGAGGCAAATTTTATTTTAGTTTATAATTTATGTTTGGCTGCGTTGGGTCTTCGTTGCTGCATGTGGGCTTTCTCTAGTTGCGTCGAGCGGGGCTACTCTTCGTTGCGGTGCACGGGCTTCTCATTGCGGTGGCTTCTCTTGTGAGCGAGCACGGGCTCTAGGCGCGCAGGCTTCAGTAGTTGTGCCGCGCAGGCTTGGTTGCTCTGCGGCATGTGGGATCTTCCCGGACCAGGGCTCGAGCCCGTGTCCCCTGCATTGGCAGGCGGACTCTTAACCACTGCGTCACCAGGGAAGTCCCCACAGACAAACTTTAAATACAAAACTATTCAAGGGGCTCCCCTGGTGGCGCAGTGGTTGAGAATCTGCCTGCTAATGCAGGGGACACGGGTTCGAGCCCTGGTCTGGGAAGATCCCACATGCCGCGGAGCAACCAGGCCCGTGAGCCACAACTCCTGAACCTGCGCGTCTGGAGCCTGTGCTCCGCAACAAGACAGGCCGCGATAGTGAGAGGCCCGCGCACCGCGATGAAGAGTGGCCCCCGCTTGCCACAACTAGAGAAAGCCTTCGCACAGAAACGAAGACCCAACACAGCCAAAAATAAATAAATTATTTAATCAATTAAAAAGAAAAGCTGTCTCTCAAATTTAACTTCCAGAATATATTCAGGAAAAACGCATACGCCCTTTTTGGCCAACCAAAGAAGCGGGCAATGCAAATCAACACTACAAAGAGGTATCACTTCGAGTCAGAAAAAAGGACCATCCTCACAAAGGGTAAAAACCAGATATGCAGGACAAGGAGAGGAGAAAAGGGAGCCTCGTTACGCTGAAGGGGGGAATGTAAATTGCCAACGGCCACTCTGGAGAAGTGTGCTGTGTTTCCTAAAACATCTAAAAAACAGAGCTACAAAGCATAGGGCGCTTCCACTCATGGGCCTATATGTTGGAAAATCCAAAAATCCACCGGACGCAGGCACCCCGTTTACTGCTGCTATGTTTACAACAGCCTCGACTTGGGTACAACTTCATAGTCCTTGGAAGGAAAAAATGGTGAAAGAAAATTTGATACTTAAGCACAACGGAATATTACTCAGCCCTGAAATCAATGAAATGAGGCCAGTTGCAGCAACTCAGGGGGACTTATGTATGGTCATTGAGAGTGAAATCAGTTAGACAGCAAGAGAAACTTATCATATCACTTATAAAGGGAATCTAAAAATCGCCAACCGTGAACTGAATTACAAACAGAACACCATCACACATTTACAAAACACACTTACGGCTGCTTAAGGGGAAAAGTGTGGTGCGGTGATGCATAAACCAGGAGGTTGAAATTGGCACAGATACCGTTCCATACGCCAATAATGTAATCGCCAAGACATACTCATGGTTCAAGGAACTGGACTCAGCACACTCTATTCACAGAAAAAACATATATCTGACTACTAGAAACTAGAAAAGAATTTATTGATGTCTCTCTGTAAGTGACTCAAGTGGATGTACAGCACCAAGAAACACAACATTGCAAATCAGCTCCAGCCCATTATAAAAATTAATTATAAAAAGAGAAAGACAGTGAGAGAGAGAGGAATTCTTACAAAATTCAATCAGGGGCTGTGAGGCAACTGGACTGACCACATCTACACTCACAGCTGAATGGGACGTAAGGCTGGACACCCTAACCCTAAACCCTAACCCTAACCCAACCCTAACCCTACCTTAACCCTAACCCTAACCCAACACTAACCCTAACCCTGAACCTAAACCCTAACCCTAACCCCTAACCCTAACCCAACCCTAAGCCTAACCCTAACCCCTAGCCCTAGCCCTAGCCCTAACCCTGACCCTAACCCCTAACCCCTAACCCTAACCAAGTTCACAAGTAAACTTCTCGCCCACCTGGAGAGAGTGATTTCATTTGAAAGAGTAAAGACACAATCAGCTCAGTAATTGGCCACGGGGGCTGGAGGGGCCAAGGCTAACCTGAGCTGGAGGAACGTGGGTGCCTGCCTGGATGCTCAGAGGCCAAGGGCTGTTCTGACACCTGCTTGGACACCCGTGCAGATGGAACAAAGGATCCGCCCAGTCCCAAGAGGGCCCCACCGGCCCTCACGAACGCAACACCAGACTTCCCAGGTGGCGCAGTGGTTAAGAATCCACCTGCCAATGCAGGAGACACGGGTTTGAGCCCTGGTCAGGGAAGATCCCACATGCTGTGGAGCAACTAAGCCCGTGCACCACAACTACTGAGCCTGCGCTCTAGAACCCGCGAGCCCCAACTGCTGAAGCCCACGCGCTTAGAGCCTGTGCTCTGCAACAAGAGAAGCCACCGCAATGAGAAGCCCCCACTCGCCGCAACTAGAGAAAGCCTCCGGGCAGCAATGCAGACCCAACACAGCCCAAAATTCATTAATTAATTAATTAATTAAGAAAAAAAAAAAAAAGGCAGCACCTGGGGGCTGGCAGACTGATGCACCAAGTCTTACATCACGTCTACTTAGTATCCTGCATGTCAGGGCCATGCTGGACCTGGGGCTGCCCAGACAGAGTGGGGCCTGCATCACCCTTCCCAGGAGGGAGGGTGGAGGGAAACCCTGCATGACCTCTGAGGCCCTAAGAACCCTTGACTAAGGCTGAGCTCAATTTGAAACAGTGGGTGACCAGAGCGGACATTTCATTCATCTATCAATGAGAATCCAGCACTGGAGGAGCAGAAAACAATGGCCTCGCTCAACCTTGACGCTAATCCTGACATGGACCCTAACCCTAAACTCTGATCCTGACCCTAAGCCCTGACCTAACCTTAGCCTAACCCGTACCCTAAACCTGTACCTTACCCTAACCCATGCTCTACCCGTATCCTACCTGTACCCCAATTCTAACCCATACCCTAACACCCACTCTAACACAGAACCCTAACACCCTGAGACCAAAACCATAAACCTTCACCAATAAGCAAAACCATAACCATAACCAAACCATAAAATATAGTCATTAACCATACCCATAAATAACTCATTAACCATAAAACTTAAACCATAACAGCAACCATAAACCATACACAGCCCCAACCCTCACACCAGCCCCAGCCCTAATGCTAACCCTCCAAACCACTTACACCAAGCCAAGTCTAATCAGATTATACAACTACATCTTGAAAAAGAAAACTGGGGAATTCTCTGGTGGCCCAGTGGTTAGGACTCTGTGCTTTCACTGCCAAGGGCTCGGGTTCGATCCCTGACTGGGGAACTAAGATCCCACAAGCCATGGGACGTGGCCAAAATAAATAGATAAGTAAAATGAAATAAAACCACTATTTTAAAAAAGATTTTAAAAATAAAGGAAAAAAACAAGAAAACTACCCCAGTACAACTTATAAATAGGAATGTAAAAATCTATCACACAATAATAGCAACATGAAACCAACAGAACTTTAAATGGATAATGCCATAAGCAAGTATCTCTACACCAGGAATTTCAGGTTGCTCAACATATGAAAAGTAAGCAATGTATTCAACCACAATAATGGTGTGAAGTAAAAACACATAATCATATCAATTAATGCAAAACATCTACAATGAAAATCCAGTGTTATTTCATGAAAAACACTCAAGAAAGCAGGAATAAAAGGAAATTTGTTCAATATGGAAAAGAGTAGTACAAAAAGCCACAGCAAACATCATGCTCAACGTTAAAGACTGAAAGATTTACTCCTGAAATCAGGAACAGGGCCAGGAAGCTGGCCTTCATCACCGTTACTCAATAGTGTACTGGAAGTTCTACCCAGAATCTTGAGGAAAGAAAGAAAAGGCATCCATGGGTGAATGGAAAAATTAAAACCGTGTCTCTTCACAGAACATAGGTCACATCATCTTATATATAAAACTACCTATAATCAGCAAAGAAATTATTTGAGCTAATCAACTAATTAATAAGCAGTGTTACAGAACAAAACATCAATTCATGAAAATCTATCTTATATGCATACGCTGGCAAAAAATAATCTGAAAAAGAATTTATGAGAACAATTCCATTTTTAATAATGTCAACATCAATATTTAGGAGTATGTTTAATCAAGGTACAAGACTTGTTTTTATGTATGTAAAGTTGTATGTTTGAAATTACTGGAAAGTCAATTACTTTTCAAAACATCATGTCTGTCAACAGCATGCCAGAAGAGCAGAGAAAACATCAAACTTCCATATAGAAGCCAAGCCTTACCCAGATCCAGTTCACCCAAAGTCCACATGTCATTTAGAGGCACTGTGGGAAGGTTATATTAGGAGCCGCCGTGTTCCGTGTTGTGGACGACCTGGATATGGTAGAAACAGTGGGATTTTTGAATTCCAATTTTCCACTTCATTCCACAAAAAAACTATTAGAACTAATAAATCAATTCAGTAAAGTTGCAAAATCAATACACAGAAATCAGTTGCCTTTCTAAACACTAATAATGAACCATCAGAAAGAGAAAGAAAGCAACCCTATTTACAACTGCATCAAAAAGAACAAAATACCTGGGAATAAAGTCAACCAAGGAGGTGAAAGACCTGCACACTGAAAACTTGAAGACATTGATGAAGACATTGAAAGACACACCAATAAATGGAAAGATATCCTGTTCTCATGGAATGGAACAATTAATATTGTTAAAATATCCATGCTACCCGAAGCAGTGGACACAGGGAATGCAATCCCTCCCAAAATTCCACGGTATTTCCCCCCAAAATAGAGCAAATCCTCCTAATATCTGTGGGGAACCACAAAGGACCCCAAATAAGCCAAAGAAACCCTGAAAAAAGAGAACGGGCTGGAGGCATCTCCCTCCCTGACGTCACACTCTGCTCAGAAGCTACAGTCACCAAAACAGTGTGGAACTGGCTCAAAACGGGCGCAGGGACCAGAGGAACAGGACAGAGAGACCAGAATTCAACCCACACGGACGGGGTCGGTGAATTTATGACACAGGGACCAAGGGCACACCAAGGAGCACGACACTCCCCACGATAAATGGTGCTGGGAAAACTGGACGCCCCATAACTCACGCTGGCTACCCTGCACACAAACCTGACCCAAACACCCAGCTTTCCATGCCAAGCCCTCCCTCGCTCACACGAAGACGGACCCCCTCAACGGTCAGTCGCCCACAGGAAGCTTCTCCCCACTTTTCCTCACCATCTCTTCACCTTTTCCTCAGGCATCACCTGGGTCCTCAGGAAACCTAGTTCCCCAGTCAGCGTGGACGCAGCCCCATTTTGTCCTGAAGCCGAAACCCCAGCGAGTCCTAAGGAGACGGAGACCGAGCTCCTCTCAGCAGAGACGCTGAGCCGGGCGTCCTACCCGAAGGCCCCCGCCCCCGCCCCCGCCCCCGCCCCCGCGCCTGAGGCGGCTCAACTCCTCTCAGCTGCCCTCACAATGGAGTTCCATGGAAGGAGCATGCGCTGTGGGTCAGAGAGGCGAACTCGGCGCCACCCTGTGGTCAGTGCAGGAAGTGCAGGCCGCGCCTCCCTCACAGGTCACTGGGGGCAGCGTGCCCTACTGACAGGACTGCTGAATCCATTAAACTGGAAATTCAAACGAAAATGGAGTCTCTATCCCAAAAGTTTTCTAAAAGTAGTTAAGGAACAATTAATTGGAAACCATTTGGAAGGAAGTGAATGTAGATGCAAACTTTACAACTTATACCAAATTCACTCAAAGTTATTCAGAGGCAAATTTTATTTTAGTTTATAACTTATGTTTGGCTGCGTTGGGTCTTCGTTGCTGCATGTGGGCTTTCTCTAGTTGCGTCGAGCGGGGCTACTCTTCGTTGCGGTGCACGGGCTTCTCATTGCGGTGGCTTCTCTTGTGAGCGAGCACGGGCTCTAGGCGCGCAGGCTTCAGTAGTTGTGCCGCGCAGGCTTGGTTGCTCTGCGGCATGTGGGATCTTCCCGGACCAGGGCTCGAGCCCGTGTCCCCTGCATTGGCAGGCGGACTCTTAACCACTGCGTCACCAGGGAAGTCCCCACAGACAAACTTTAAATACAAAACTATTCAAGGGGCTCCCCTGGTGGCGCAGTGGTTGAGAATCTGCCTGCTAATGCAGGGGACACGGGTTCGAGCCCTGGTCTGGGAAGATCCCACATGCCGCGGAGCAACCAGGCCCGTGAGCCACAACTCCTGAACCTGCGCGTCTGGAGCCTGTGCTCCGCAACAAGACAGGCCGCGATAGTGAGAGGCCCGCGCACCGCGATGAAGAGTGGCCCCCGCTTGCCACAACTAGAGAAAGCCTTCGCACAGAAACGAAGACCCAACACAGCCAAAAATAAATAAATTATTTAATCAATTAAAAAGAAAAGCTGTCTCTCAAATTTAACTTCCAGAATATATTCAGGAAAAACGCATACGCCCTTTTTGGCCAACCAAAGAAGCGGGCAATGCAAATCAACACTACAAAGAGGTATCACTTCGAGTCAGAAAAAAGGACCATCCTCACAAAGGGTAAAAACCAGATATGCAGGACAAGGAGAGGAGAAAAGGGAGCCTCGTTACGCTGAAGGGGGGAATGTAAATTGCCAACGGCCACTCTGGAGAAGTGTGCTGTGTTTCCTAAAACATCTAAAAAACAGAGCTACAAAGCATAGGGCGCTTCCACTCATGGGCCTATATGTTGGAAAATCCAAAAATCCACCGGACGCAGGCACCCCGTTTACTGCTGCTATGTTTACAACAGCCTCGACTTGGGTACAACTTCATAGTCCTTGGAAGGAAAAAATGGTGAAAGAAAATTTGATACTTAGGCACAACGGAATATTACTCAGCCCTGAAATCAATGAAATGAGGCCAGTTGCAGCAACTCAGGGGGACTTATGTATGGTCATTGAGAGTGAAATCAGTTAGACAGCAAGAGAAACTTATCATATCACTTATAAAGGGAATCTAAAAATCGCCAACCGTGAACTGAATTACAAACAGAACACCATCACACATTTACAAAACACGCTTACGGCTGCTTAAGGGGAAAAGTGTGGTGCGGTGATGCATAAACCAGGAGGTTGAAATTGGCACAGATACCGTTCCATACGCCAATAATGTAATCGCCAAGACATACTCATGGTTCAAGGAACTGGACTCAGCACACTCTATTCACAGAAAAAACATATACCTGACTACTAGAAACTAGAATTTATTGATGTCTCTCTGTAAGTGACTCAAGTGGATGTACAGCACCAAGAAACACAACATTGCAAATCAGCTCCAGCCCATTATAAAAATTAATTATAAAAAGAGAAAGACAGTGAGAGAGAGAGGAATTCTTACAAAATTCAATCAGGGGCTGTGAGGCAACTGGACTGACCACATCTACACTCACAGCTGAATGGGACGTAAGGCTGGACACCCTAACCCTAAACCCTAACCCTAACCCAACCCTAACCCTACCTTAACCCTAACCCTAACCCAACACTAACCCTAACCCTAAACCTAAACCCTAACCCTAACCCCTAACCCTAACCCAACCCTAAGCCTAACCCTAACCCCTAGCCCTAGCCCTAACCCTGACCCTAACCCCTAACCCCTAACCCTAACCAAGTTCACAAGTAAACTTCTCGCCCACCTGGAGAGAGTGATTTCATTTGAAAGAGTAAAGACACAATCAGCTCAGTAATTGGCCACGGGGGCTGGAGGGGCCAAGGTTAACCTGAGCTGGAGGAACGTGGGTGCCTGCCTGGATGCTCAGAGGCCAAGGGCTGTTCTGAGACCTGCTTGGACACCCGTGCAGATGGAACAAAGGATCCGCCCAGTCCCAAGAGGGCCCCACCGGCCCTCACGAACGCAACACCAGACTTCCCAGGTGGCGCAGTGGTTAAGAATCCACCTGCCAATGCAGGAGACACGGGTTTGAGCCCTGGTCAGGGAAGATCCCACATGCTGTGGAGCAACTAAGCCCGTGCACCACAACTACTGAGCCTGCGCTCTAGAACCCGCGAGCCCCAACTGCTGAAGCCCACGCGCTTAGAGCCTGTGCTCTGCAACAAGAGAAGCCACCGCAATGAGAAGCCCCCACTCGCCGCAACTAGAGAAAGCCTCCGGGCAGCAATGCAGACCCAACACAGCCCAAAATTCATTAATTAATTAATTAATTAAGAAAAAAAAAAAGGCAGCACCTGGGGGCTGGCAGACTGATGCACCAAGTCTTACATCACGTCTACTTAGTATCCTGCATGTCAGGGCCATGCTGGACCTGGGGCTGCCCAGACAGAGTGGGGCCTGCATCACCCTTCCCAGGAGGGAGGGTGGAGGGAAACCCTGCATGACCTCTGAGGCCCTAAGAACCCTTGACTAAGGCTGAGCTCAATTTGAAACAGTGGGTGACCAGAGCGGACATTTCATTCATCTATCAATGAGAATCCAGCACTGGAGGAGCAGAAAACAATGGCCTCGCTCAACCTTGACGCTAATCCCGACATGGACCCTAACCCTAAACTCTGATCCTGACCCTAAGCCCTGACCTAACCTTAGCCTAACCCGTACCCTAAACCTGTACCTTACCCTAACCCATGCTCTACCCGTATCCTACCTGTACCCCAATTCTAACCCATACCCTAACACCCACTCTAACACAGAACCCTAACACCCTGAGACCAAAACCATAAACCTTCACCAATAAGCAAAACCATAACCATAACCAAACCATAAAATATAGTCATTAACCATACCCATAAATAACTCATTAACCATAAAACTTAAACCATAACAGCAACCATAAACCATACACAGCCCCAACCCTCACACCAGCCCCAGCCCTAATGCTAACCCTCCAAACCACTTACACCAAGCCAAGTCTAATCAGATTATACAACTACATCTTGAAAAAGAAAACTGGGGAATTCTCTGGTGGCCCAGTGGTTAGGACTCTGTGCTTTCACTGCCAAGGGCTCGGGTTCGATCCCTGACTGGGGAACTAAGATCCCACAAGCCATGGGACGTGGCCAAAATAAATAGATAAGTAAAATGAAATAAAACCACTATTTTAAAAAAGATTTTAAAAATAAAGGAAAAAAACAAGAAAACTACCCCAGTACAACTTATAAATAGGAATGTAAAAATCTATCACACAATAATAGCAACATGAAACCAACAGAACTTTAAATGGATAATGCCATAAGCAAGTATCTCTACACCAGGAATTTCAGGTTGCTCAACATATGAAAAGTAAGCAATGTATTCAACCACAATAATGGTGTGAAGTAAAAACACATAATCATATCAATTAATGCAAAACATCTACAATGAAAATCCAGTGTTATTTCATGAAAAACACTCAAGAAAGCAGGAATAAAAGGAAATTTGTTCAATATGGAAAAGAGTAGTACAAAAAGCCACAGCAAACATCATGCTCAACGTTAAAGACTGAAAGATTTACTCCTGAAATCAGGAACAGGGCCAGGAAGCTGGCCTTCATCACCGTTACTCAATAGTGTACTGGAAGTTCTACCCAGAATCTTGAGGAAAGAAAGAAAAGGCATCCATGGGTGAATGGAAAAATTAAAACCGTGTCTCTTCACAGAACATAGGTCACATCATCTTATATATAAAACTACCTATAATCAGCAAAGAAATTATTTGAGCTAATCAACTAATTAATAAGCAGTGTTACAGAACAAAACATCAATTCATGAAAATCTATCTTATATGCATACGCTGGCAAAAAATAATCTGAAAAAGAATTTATGAGAACAATTCCATTTTTAATAATGTCAACATCAATATTTAGGAGTATGTTTAATCAAGGTACAAGACTTGTTTTTATGTATGTAAAGTTGTATGTTTGAAATTACTGGAAAGTCAATTACTTTTCAAAACATCATGTCTGTCAACAGCATGCCAGAAGAGCAGAGAAAACATCAAACTTCCATATAGAAGCCAAGCCTTACCCAGATCCAGTTCACCCAAAGTCCACATGTCATTTAGAGGCACTGTGGGAAGGTTATATTAGGAGCCGCCGTGTTCCGTGTTGTGGACGACCTGGATATGGTAGAAACAGTGGGATTTTTGAATTCCAATTTTCCACTTCATTCCACAAAAAAACTATTAGAACTAATAAATCAATTCAGTAAAGTTGCAAAATCAATACACAGAAATCAGTTGCCTTTCTAAACACTAATAATGAACCATCAGAAAGAGAAAGAAAGCAACCCTATTTACAACTGCATCAAAAAGAACAAAATACCTGGGAATAAAGTCAACCAAGGAGGTGAAAGACCTGCACACTGAAAACTTTAAGACATTGATGAAGACATTGAAAGACACACCAATAAATGGAAAGATATCCTGTTCTCATGGAATGGAACAATTAATATTGTTAAAATATCCATGCTACCCGAAGCAGTGGACACAGGGAATGCAATCCCTCCCAAAATTCCACGGTATTTCCCCCCAAAATAGAGCAAATCCTCCTAATATCTGTGGGGAACCACAAAGGACCCCAAATAGCCAAAGAAACCCTGAAAAAAGAGAACGGGCTGGAGGCATCTCCCTCCCTGACGTCACACTCTGCTCAGAAGCTACAGTCACCAAAACAGTGTGGAACTGGCTCAAAACGGGCGCAGGGACCAGAGGAACAGGACAGAGAGACCAGAATTCAACCCACACGGACGGGGTCGGTGAATTTATGACACAGGGACCAAGGGCACACCAAGGAGCACGACACTCCCCACGATAAATGGTGCTGGGAAAACTGGACGCCCCATAACTCACGCTGGCTACCCTGCACACAAACCTGACCCAAACACCCAGCTTTCCACGCCAAGCCCTCCCTCGCTCACACGAAGACGGACCCCCTCAACGGTCAGTCGCCCACAGGAAGCTTCTCCCCACTTTTCCTCACCATCTCTTCACCTTTTCCTCAGGCATCACCTGGGTCCTCAGGAAACCTAGTTCCCCAGTCAGCGTGGACGCAGCCCCATTTTGTCCTGAAGCCGAAACCCCAGCGAGTCCTAAGGAGATGGAGACCGAGCTCCTCTCAGCAGAGACGCTGAGCCGGGCGTCCTACCCGAAGGCCCCCGCCCCCGCCCCCGCCCCCGCCCCCGCGCCTGAGGCGGCTCAACTCCTCTCAGCTGCCCTCACAATGGAGTTCCATGGAACGAGCATGCGCTGTGGGTCAGAGAGGCGAACTCGGCGCCACCCTGTGGTCAGTGCAGGAAGTGCAGGCCGCGCCTCCCTCACAGGTCACTGGGGGCAGCGTGCCCTACTGACAGGACTGCTGAATCCATTAAACTGGAAATTCAAACGAAAATGGAGTCTCTATCCCAAAAGTTTTCTAAAAGTAGTTAAGGAACAATTAATTGGAAACCATTTGGAAGGAAGTGAATGTAGATGCAAACTTTACAACTTATACCAAATTCACTCAAAGTTATTCAGAGGCAAATTTTATTTTAGTTTATAATTTATGTTTGGCTGCGTTGGGTCTTCGTTGCTGCATGTGGGCTTTCTCTAGTTGCGTCGAGCGGGGCTACTCTTCGTTGCGGTGCACGGGCTTCTCATTGCGGTGGCTTCTCTTGTGAGCGAGCACGGGCTCTAGGCGCGCAGGCTTCAGTAGTTGTGCCGCGCAGGCTTGGTTGCTCTGCGGCATGTGGGATCTTCCCGGACCAGGGCTCGAGCCCGTGTCCCCTGCATTGGCAGGCGGACTCTTAACCACTGCGTCACCAGGGAAGTCCCCACAGACAAACTTTAAATACAAAACTATTCAAGGGGCTCCCCTGGTGGCGCAGTGGTTGAGAAACTGCCTGCTAATGCAGGGGACACGGGTTCGAGCCCTGGTCTGGGAAGATCCCACATGCCGCGGAGCAACCAGGCCCGTGAGCCACAACTCCTGAACCTGCGCGTCTGGAGCCTGTGCTCCGCAACAAGACAGGCCGCGATAGTGAGAGGCCCACGCACCGCGATGAAGAGTGGCCCCCGCTTGCCACAACTAGAGAAAGCCTTCGCACAGAAACGAAGACCCAACACAGCCCAAAATAAATAAATTATTTAATCAATTAAAAAGAAAAGCTGTCTCTCAAATTTAACTTCCAGAATATATTCAGGAAAAACGCATACGCCCTTTTTGGCCAACCAAAGAAGCGGGCAATGCAAATCAACACTACAAAGAGGTATCACTTCGAGTCAGAAAAAAGGACCATCCTCACAAAGGGTAAAAACCAGATATGCAGGACAAGGAGAGGAGAAAAGGGAGCCTCGTTACGCTGAAGGGGGGAATGTAAATTGCCAACGGCCACTCTGGAGAAGTGTGCTGTGTTTCCTAAAACATCTAAAAAACAGAGCTACAAAGCATAGGGCGCTTCCACTCATGGGCCTATATGTTGGAAAATCCAAAAATCCACCGGATGCAGGCACCCCGTTTACTGCTGCTATGTTTACAACAGCCTCGACTTGGGTACAACTTCATAGTCCTTGGAAGGAAAAAATGGTGAAAGAAAATTTGATACTTAGGCACAACGGAATATTACTCAGCCCTGAAATCAATGAAATGAGGCCAGTTGCAGCAACTCAGGGGGACTTATGTATGGTCATTGAGAGTGAAATCAGTTAGACAGCAAGAGAAACTTATCATATCACTTATAAAGGGAATCTAAAAATCGCCAACCGTGAACTGAATTACAAACAGAACACCATCACACATTTACAAAACACGCTTACGGCTGCTTAAGGGGAAAAGTGTGGTGCGGTGATGCATAAACCAGGAGGTTGAAATGGGCACAGATACCGTTCCATACGCCAATAATGTAATCGCCAAGACATACTCATGGTTCAAGGAACTGGACTCAGCACACTCTATTCACAGAAAAAACATATACCTGACTACTAGAAACTAGAATTTATTGATGTCTCTCTGTAAGTGACTCAAGTGGATGTACAGCACCAAGAAACACAACATTGCAAATCAGCTCCAGCCCATTATAAAAATTAATTATAAAAAGAGAAAGACAGTGAGAGAGAGAGGAATTCTTACAAAATTCAATCAGGGGCTGTGAGGCAACTGGACTGACCACATCTACACTCACAGCTGAATGGGACGTAAGGCTGGACACCCTAACCCTAAACCCTAACCCTAACCCAACCCTAACCCTACCTTAACCCTAACCCTAACCCAACACTAACCCTAACCCTAAACCTAAACCCTAACCCTAACCCCTAACCCTAACCCAACCCTAAGCCTAACCCTAACCCCTAGCCCTAGCCCTAGCCCTAACCCTGACCCTAACCCCTAACCCTTAACCCCTAACCCCTAACCCTAACCAAGTTCACAAGTAAACTTCTCGCCCACCTGGAGAGAGTGATTTCATTTGAAAGAGTAAAGACACAATCAGCTCAGTAATTGGCCACGGGGGCTGGAGGGGCCAAGGTTAACCTGAGCTGGAGGAACGTGGGTGCCTGCCTGGATGCTCAGAGGCCAAGGGCTGTTCTGAGACCTGCTTGGACACCCGTGCAGATGGAACAAAGGATCCGCCCAGTCCCAAGAGGGCCCCACCGGCCCTCACGAACGCAACACCAGACTTCCCAGGTGGCGCAGTGGTTAAGAATCCACCTGCCAATGCAGGAGACACGGGTTTGAGCCCTGGTCAGGGAAGATCCCACATGCTGTGGAGCAACTAAGCCCGTGCACCACAACTACTGAGCCTGCGCTCTAGAACCCGCGAGCCCCAACTGCTGAAGCCCACGCGCTTAGAGCCTGTGCTCTGCAACAAGAGAAGCCACCGCAATGAGAAGCCCCCACTCGCCGCAACTAGAGAAAGCCTCCGGGCAGCAATGCAGACCCAACACAGCCCAAAATTAATTAATTAATTAATTAATTAAGAAAAAAAAAAGGCAGCACCTGGGGGCTGGCAGACTGATGCACCAAGTCTTACATCACGTCTACTTAGTATCCTGCATGTCAGGGCCATGCTGGACCTGGGGCTGCCCAGACAGAGTGGGGCCTGCATCACCCTTCCCAGGAGGGAGGGTGGAGGGAAACCCTGCATGACCTCTGAGGCCCTAAGAACCCTTGACTAAGGCTGAGCTCAATTTGAAACAGTGGGTGACCAGAGCAGACATTTCATTCATCTATCAATGAGAATCCAGCACTGGAGGAGCAGAAAACAATGGCCTCGCTCAACCTTGACGCTAATCCCGACATGGACCCTAACCCTAAACTCTGATCCTGACCCTAAGCCCTGACCTAACCTTAGCCTAACCCGTACCCTAAACCTGTACCTTACCCTAACCCATGCTCTACCCGTATCCTACCTGTACCCCAATTCTAACCCATACCCTAACACCCACTCTAACACAGAACCCTAACACCCTGAGACCAAAACCATAAACCTTAACCAATAAGCAAAACCATAACCATAACCAAACCATAAAATATAGTCATTAACCATACCCATAAATAACTCATTAACCATAAAACTTAAACCATAACAGCAACCATAAACCATACACAGCCCCAACCCTCACACCAGCCCCAGCCCTAATGCTAACCCTCCAAACCACTTACACCAAGCCAAGTCTAATCAGATTATACAACTACATCTTGAAAAAGAAAACTGGGGAATTCTCTGGTGGCCCAGTGGTTAGGACTCTGTGCTTTCACTGCCAAGGGCTCGGGTTCGATCCCTGACTGGGGAACTAAGATCCCACAAGCCATGGGACGTGGCCAAAATAAATAGATAAGTAAAATGAAATAAAACCACTATTTTAAAAAAGATTTTAAAAATAAAGGAAAAAAACAAGAAAACTACCCCAGTACAACTTATAAATAGGAATGTAAAAATCTATCACACAATAATAGCAACATGAAACCAACAGAACTTTAAATGGATAATGCCATAAGCAAGTATCTCTACACCAGGAATTTCAGGTTGCTCAACATATGAAAAGTAAGCAATGTATTCAACCACAATAATGGTGTGAAGTAAAAACACATAATCATATCAATTAATGCAAAACATCTACAATGAAAATCCAGTGTTATTTCATGAAAAACACTCAAGAAAGCAGGAATAAAAGGAAATTTGTTCAATATGGAAAAGAGTAGTACAAAAAGCCACAGCAAACATCATGCTCAACGTTAAAGACTGAAAGATTTACTCCTGAAATCAGGAACAGGGCCAGGAAGCTGGCCTTCATCACCGTTACTCAATAGTGTACTGGAAGTTCTACCCAGAATCTTGAGGAAAGAAAGAAAAGGCATCCATGGGTGAATGGAAAAATTAAAACCGTGTCTCTTCACAGAACATAGGTCACATCATCTTATATATAAAACTACCTATAATCAGCAAAGAAATTATTTGAGCTAATCAACTAATTAATAAGCAGTGTTACAGAACAAAACATCAATTCATGAAAATCTATCTTATATGCATACGCTGGCAAAAAATAATCTGAAAAAGAATTTATGAGAACAATTCCATTTTTAATAATGTCAACATCAATATTTAGGAGTATGTTTAATCAAGGTACAAGACTTGTTTTTATGTATGTAAAGTTGTATGTTTGAAATTACTGGAAAGTCAATTACTTTTCAAAACATCATGTCTGTCAACAGCATGCCAGAAGAGCAGAGAAAACATCAAACTTCCATATAGAAGCCAAGCCTTACCCAGATCCAGTTCACCCAAAGTCCACATGTCATTTAGAGGCACTGTGGGAAGGTTATATTAGGAGCCGCCGTGTTCCGTGTTGTGGACGACCTGGATATGGTAGAAACAGTGGGATTTTTGAATTCCAATTTTCCACTTCATTCCACAAAAAAACTATTAGAACTAATAAATCAATTCAGTAAAGTTGCAAAATCAATACACAGAAATCAGTTGCCTTTCTAAACACTAATAATGAACCATCAGAAAGAGAAAGAAAGCAACCCTATTTACAACTGCATCAAAAAGAACAAAATACCTGGGAATAAAGTCAACCAAGGAGGTGAAAGACCTGCACACTGAAAACTTTAAGACATTGATGAAGACATTGAAAGACACACCAATAAATGGAAAGATATCCTGTTCTCATGGAATGGAACAATTAATATTGTTAAAATATCCATGCTACCCGAAGCAGTGGACACAGGGAATGCAATCCCTCCCAAAATTCCACGGTATTTCCCCCCAAAATAGAGCAAATCCTCCTAATATCTGTGGGGAACCACAAAGGACCCCAAATAGCCAAAGAAACCCTGAAAAAAGAGAACGGGCTGGAGGCATCTCCCTCCCTGACGTCACACTCTGCTCAGAAGCTACAGTCACCAAAACAGTGTGGAACTGGCTCAAAACGGGCGCAGGGACCAGAGGAACAGGACAGAGAGACCAGAATTCAACCCACACGGACGGGGTCGGTGAATTTATGACACAGGGACCAAGGGCACACCAAGGAGCACGACACTCCCCACGATAAATGGTGCTGGGAAAACTGGACGCCCCATAACTCACGCTGGCTACCCTGCACACAAACCTGACCCAAACACCCAGCTTTCCACGCCAAGCCCTCCCTCGCTCACACGAAGACGGACCCCCTCAACGGTCAGTCGCCCACAGGAAGCTTCTCCCCACTTTTCCTCACCATCTCTTCACCTTTTCCTCAGGCATCACCTGGGTCCTCAGGAAACCTAGTTCCCCAGTCAGCGTGGACGCAGCCCCATTTTGTCCTGAAGCCGAAACCCCAGCGAGTCCTAAGGAGACGGAGACCGAGCTCCTCTCAGCAGAGACGCTGAGCCGGGCGTCCTACCCGAAGGCCCCCGCCCCCGCCCCCGCCCCCGCGCCTGAGGCGGCTCAACTCCTCTCAGCTGCCCTCACAATGGAGTTCCATGGAACGAGCATGCGCTGTGGGTCAGAGAGGCGAACTCGGCGCCACCCTGTGGTCAGTGCAGGAAGTGCAGGCCGCGCCTCCCTCACAGGTCACTGGGGGCAGCGTGCCCTACTGACAGGACTGCTGAATCCATTAAACTGGAAATTCAAACGAAAATGGAGTCTCTATCCCAAAAGTTTTCTAAAAGTAGTTAAGGAACAATTAATTGGAAACCATTTGGAAGGAAGTGAATGTAGATGCAAACTTTACAACTTATACCAAATTCACTCAAAGTTATTCAGAGGCAAATTTTATTTTAGTTTATAACTTATGTTTGGCTGCGTTGGGTCTTCGTTGCTGCATGTGGGCTTTCTCTAGTTGCGTCGAGCGGGGCTACTCTTCGTTGCGGTGCACGGGCTTCTCATTGCGGTGGCTTCTCTTGTGAGCGAGCACGGGCTCTAGGCGCGCAGGCTTCAGTAGTTGTGCCGCGCAGGCTTGGTTGCTCTGCGGCATGTGGGATCTTCCCGGACCAGGGCTCGAGCCCGTGTCCCCTGCATTGGCAGGCGGACTCTTAACCACTGCGTCACCAGGGAAGTCCCCACAGACAAACTTTAAATACAAAACTATTCAAGGGGCTCCCCTGGTGGCGCAGTGGTTGAGAATCTGCCTGCTAATGCAGGGGACACGGGTTCGAGCCCTGGTCTGGGAAGATCCCACATGCCGCGGAGCAACCAGGCCCGTGAGCCACAACTCCTGAACCTGCGCGTCTGGAGCCTGTGCTCCGCAACAAGACAGGCCGCGATAGTGAGAGGCCCGCGCACCGCGATGAAGAGTGGCCCCCGCTTGCCACAACTAGAGAAAGCCTTCGCACAGAAACGAAGACCCAACACAGCCAAAAATAAATAAATTATTTAATCAATTAAAAAGAAAAGCTGTCTCTCAAATTTAACTTCCAGAATATATTCAGGAAAAACGCATACGCCCTTTTTGGCCAACCAAAGAAGCGGGCAATGCAAATCAACACTACAAAGAGGTATCACTTCGAGTCAGAAAAAAGGACCATCCTCACAAAGGGTAAAAACCAGATATGCAGGACAAGGAGAGGAGAAAAGGGAGCCTCGTTACGCTGAAGGGGGGAATGTAAATTGCCAACGGCCACTCTGGAGAAGTGTGCTGTGTTTCCTAAAACATCTAAAAAACAGAGCTACAAAGCATAGGGCGCTTCCACTCATGGGCCTATATGTTGGAAAATCCAAAAATCCACCGGACGCAGGCACCCCGTTTACTGCTGCTATGTTTACAACAGCCTCGACTTGGGTACAACTTCATAGTCCTTGGAAGGAAAAAATGGTGAAAGAAAATTTGATACTTAAGCACAACGGAATATTACTCAGCCCTGAAATCAATGAAATGAGGCCAGTTGCAGCAACTCAGGGGGACTTATGTATGGTCATTGAGAGTGAAATCAGTTAGACAGCAAGAGAAACTTATCATATCACTTATAAAGGGAATCTAAAAATCGCCAACCGTGAACTGAATTACAAACAGAACACCATCACACATTTACAAAACACACTTACGGCTGCTTAAGGGGAAAAGTGTGGTGCGGTGATGCATAAACCAGGAGGTTGAAATTGGCACAGATACCGTTCCATACGCCAATAATGTAATCGCCAAGACATACTCATGGTTCAAGGAACTGGACTCAGCACACTCTATTCACAGAAAAAACATATATCTGACTACTAGAAACTAGAAAAGAATTTATTGATGTCTCTCTGTAAGTGACTCAAGTGGATGTACAGCACCAAGAAACACAACATTGCAAATCAGCTCCAGCCCATTATAAAAATTAATTATAAAAAGAGAAAGACAGTGAGAGAGAGAGGAATTCTTACAAAATTCAATCAGGGGCTGTGAGGCAACTGGACTGACCACATCTACACTCACAGCTGAATGGGACGTAAGGCTGGACACCCTAACCCTAAACCCTAACCCTAACCCAACCCTAACCCTACCTTAACCCTAACCCTAACCCAACACTAACCCTAACCCTAAACCTAAACCCTAACCCTAACCCCTAACCCTAACCCAACCCTAAGCCTAACCCTAACCCCTAGCCCTAGCCCTAGCCCTAACCCTGACCCTAACCCCTAACCCTTAACCCCTAACCCCTAACCCTAACCAAGTTCACAAGTAAACTTCTCGCCCACCTGGAGAGAGTGATTTCATTTGAAAGAGTAAAGACACAATCAGCTCAGTAATTGGCCACGGGGGCTGGAGGGGCCAAGGTTAACCTGAGCTGGAGGAACGTGGGTGCCTGCCTGGATGCTCAGAGGCCAAGGGCTGTTCTGAGACCTGCTTGGACACCCGTGCAGATGGAACAAAGGATCCGCCCAGTCCCAAGAGGGCCCCACCGGCCCTCACGAACGCAACACCAGACTTCCCAGGTGGCGCAGTGGTTAAGAATCCACCTGCCAATGCAGGAGACACGGGTTTGAGCCCTGGTCAGGGAAGATCCCACATGCTGTGGAGCAACTAAGCCCGTGCACCACAACTACTGAGCCTGCGCTCTAGAACCCGCGAGCCCCAACTGCTGAAGCCCACGCGCTTAGAGCCTGTGCTCTGCAACAAGAGAAGCCACCGCAATGAGAAGCCCCCACTCGCCGCAACTAGAGAAAGCCTCCGGGCAGCAATGCAGACCCAACACAGCCCAAAATTCATTAATTAATTAATTAATTAAGAAAAAAAAAAAAGGCAGCACCTGGGGGCTGGCAGACTGATGCACCAAGTCTTACATCACGTCTACTTAGTATCCTGCATGTCAGGGCCATGCTGGACCTGGGGCTGCCCAGACAGAGTGGGGCCTGCATCACCCTTCCCAGGAGGGAGGGTGGAGGGAAACCCTGCATGACCTCTGAGGCCCTAAGAACCCTTGACTAAGGCTGAGCTCAATTTGAAACAGTGGGTGACCAGAGCGGACATTTCATTCATCTATCAATGAGAATCCAGCACTGGAGGAGCAGAAAACAATGGCCTCGCTCAACCTTGACGCTAATCCCGACATGGACCCTAACCCTAAACTCTGATCCTGACCCTAAGCCCTGACCTAACCTTAGCCTAACCCGTACCCTAAACCTGTACCTTACCCTAACCCATGCTCTACCCGTATCCTACCTGTACCCCAATTCTAACCCATACCCTAACACCCACTCTAACACAGAACCCTAACACCCTGAGACCAAAACCATAAACCTTAACCAATAAGCAAAACCATAACCATAACCAAACCATAAAATATAGTCATTAACCATACCCATAAATAACTCATTAACCATAAAACTTAAACCATAACAGCAACCATAAACCATACACAGCCCCAACCCTCACACCAGCCCCAGCCCTAATGCTAACCCTCCAAACCACTTACACCAAGCCAAGTCTAATCAGATTATACAACTACATCTTGAAAAAGAAAACTGGGGAATTCTCTGGTGGCCCAGTGGTTAGGACTCTGTGCTTTCACTGCCAAGGGCTCGGGTTCGATCCCTGACTGGGGAACTAAGATCCCACAAGCCATGGGACGTGGCCAAAATAAATAAATAAGTAAAATGAAATAAAACCACTATTTTAAAAAAGATTTTAAAAATAAAGGAAAAAAACAAGAAAACTACCCCAGTACAACTTATAAATAGGAATGTAAAAATCTATCACACAATAATAGCAACATGAAACCAACAGAACTTTAAATGGATAATGCCATAAGCAAGTATCTCTACACCAGGAATTTCAGGTTGCTCAACATATGAAAAGTAAGCAATGTATTCAACCACAACAATGGTGTGAAGTAAAAACACATAATCATATCAATTAATGCAAAACATCTACAATGAAAATCCAGTGTTATTTCATGAAAAACACTCAAGAAAGCAGGAATAAAAGGAAATTTGTTCAATATGGAAAAGAGTAGTACAAAAAGCCACAGCAAACATCATGCTCAACGTTAAAGACTGAAAGATTTACTCCTGAAATCAGGAACAGGGCCAGGAAGCTGGCCTTCATCACCGTTACTCAATAGTGTACTGGAAGTTCTACCCAGAATCTTGAGGAAAGAAAGAAAAGGCATCCATGGGTGAATGGAAAAATTAAAACCGTGTCTCTTCACAGAACATAGGTCACATCATCTTATATATAAAACTACCTATAATCAGCAAAGAAATTATTTGAGCTAATCAACTAATTAATAAGCAGTGTTACAGAACAAAACATCAATTCATGAAAATCTATCTTATATGCATACGCTGGCAAAAAATAATCTGAAAAAGAATTTATGAGAACAATTCCATTTTTAATAATGTCAACATCAATATTTAGGAGTATGTTTAATCAAGGTACAAGACTTGTTTTTATGTATGTAAAGTTGTATGTTTGAAATTACTGGAAAGTCAATTACTTTTCAAAACATCATGTCTGTCAACAGCATGCCAGAAAAGCAGAGAAAACATCAAACTTCCATATAGAAGCCAAGCCTTACCCAGATCCAGTTCACCCAAAGTCCACATGTCATTTAGAGGCACTGTGGGAAGGTTATATTAGGAGCCGCCGTGTTCCGTGTTGTGGACGACCTGGATATGGTAGAAACAGTGGGATTTTTGAATTCCAATTTTCCACTTCATTCCACAAAAAAACTATTAGAACTAATAAATCAATTCAGTAAAGTTGCAAAATCAATACACAGAAATCAGTTGCCTTTCTAAACACTAATAATGAACCATCAGAAAGAGAAAGAAAGCAACCCTATTTACAACTGCATCAAAAAGAACAAAATACCTGGGAATAAAGTCAACCAAGGAGGTGAAAGACCTGCACACTGAAAACTTGAAGACATTGATGAAGACATTGAAAGACACACCAATAAATGGAAAGATATCCTGTTCTCATGGAATGGAACAATTAATATTGTTAAAATATCCATGCTACCCGAAGCAGTGGACACAGGGAATGCAATCCCTCCCAAAATTCCACGGTATTTCCCCCCAAAATAGAGCAAATCCTCCTAATATCTGTGGGGAACCACAAAGGACCCCAAATAGCCAAAGAAACCCTGAAAAAAGAGAACGGGCTGGAGGCATCTCCCTCCCTGACGTCACACTCTGCTCAGAAGCTACAGTCACCAAAACAGTGTGGAACTGGCTCAAAACGGGCGCAGGGACCAGAGGAACAGGACAGAGAGACCAGAATTCAACCCACACGGACGGGGTCGGTGAATTTATGACACAGGGACCAAGGGCACACCAAGGAGCACGACACTCCCCACGATAAATGGTGCTGGGAAAACTGGACGCCCCATAACTCACGCTGGCTACCCTGCACACAAACCTGACCCAAACACCCAGCTTTCCACGCCAAGCCCTCCCTCGCTCACACGAAGACGGACCCCCTCAACGGTCAGTCGCCCACAGGAAGCTTCTCCCCACTTTTCCTCACCGTCTCTTCACCTTTTCCTCAGGCATCACCTGGGTCCTCAGGAAACCTAGTTCCCCAGTCAGCGTGGACGCAGCCCCATTTTGTCCTGAAGCCGAAACCCCAGCGAGTCCTGAGGAGACGGAGACCGAGCTCCTCTCAGCAGAGACGCTGAGCCGGGCGTCCTACCCGAAGGCCCCCGCCCCCGCCCCCGCCCCCGCCCCCGCGCCTGAGGCGGCTCAACTCCTCTCAGCTGCCCTCACAATGGAGTTCCATGGAAGGAGCATGCGCTGTGGGTCAGAGAGGCGAACTCGGCGCCACCCTGTGGTCAGTGCAGGAAGTGCAGGCCGCGCCTCCCTCACAGGTCACTGGGGGCAGCGTGCCCTACTGACAGGACTGCTGAATCCATTAAACTGGAAATTCAAACGAAAATGGAGTCTCTATCCCAAAAGTTTTCTAAAAGTAGTTAAGGAACAATTAATTGGAAACCATTTGGAAGGAAGTGAATGCAGATGCAAACTTTACAACTTATACCAAATTCACTCAAAGTTATTCAGAGGCAAATTTTATTTTAGTTTATAATTTATGTTTGGCTGCGTTGGGTCTTCGTTGCTGCATGTGGGCTTTCTCTAGTTGCGTCGAGCGGGGCTACTCTTCGTTGCGGTGCATGGGCTTCTCATTGCGGTGGCTTCTCTTGTGAGCGAGCACGGGCTCTAGGCGCGCAGGCTTCAGTAGTTGTGCCGCGCAGGCTTGGTTGCTCTGCGGCATGTGGGATCTTCCCGGACCAGGGCTCGAGCCCGTGTCCCCTGCATTGGCAGGCGGACTCTTAACCACTGCGTCACCAGGGAAGTCCCCACAGACAAACTTTAAATACAAAACTATTCAAGGGGCTCCCCTGGTGGCGCAGTGGTTGAGAATCTGCCTGCTAATGCAGGGGACACGGGTTCGAGCCCTGGTCTGGGAAGATCCCACATGCCGCGGAGCAACCAGGCCCGTGAGCCACAACTCCTGAACCTGCGCGTCTGGAGCCTGTGCTCCGCAACAAGACAGGCCGCGATAGTGAGAGGCCCGCGCACCGCGATGAAGAGTGGCCCCCGCTTGCCACAACTAGAGAAAGCCTTCGCACAGAAACGAAGACCCAACACAGCCAAAAATAAATAAATTATTTAATCAATTAAAAAGAAAAGCTGTCTCTCAAATTTAACTTCCAGAATATATTCAGGAAAAACGCATACGCCCTTTTTGGCCAACCAAAGAAGCGGGCAATGCAAATCAACACTACAAAGAGGTATCACTTCGAGTCAGAAAAAAGGACCATCCTCACAAAGGGTAAAAACCAGATATGCAGGACAAGGAGAGGAGAAAAGGGAGCCTCGTTACGCTGAAGGGGGGAATGTAAATTGCCAACGGCCACTCTGGAGAAGTGTGCTGTGTTTCCTAAAACATCTAAAAAACAGAGCTACAAAGCATAGGGCGCTTCCACTCATGGGCCTATATGTTGGAAAATCCAAAAATCCACCGGACGCAGGCACCCCGTTTACTGCTGCTATGTTTACAACAGCCTCGACTTGGGTACAACTTCATAGTCCTTGGAAGGAAAAAATGGTGAAAGAAAATTTGATACTTAAGCACAACGGAATATTACTCAGCCCTGAAATCAATGAAATGAGGCCAGTTGCAGCAACTCAGGGGGACTTATGTATGGTCATTGAGAGTGAAATCAGTTAGACAGCAAGAGAAACTTATCATATCACTTATAAAGGGAATCTAAAAATCGCCAACCGTGAACTGAATTACAAACAGAACACCATCACACATTTACAAAACACACTTACGGCTGCTTAAGGGGAAAAGTGTGGTGCGGTGATGCATAAACCAGGAGGTTGAAATTGGCACAGATACCGTTCCATACGCCAATAATGTAATCGCCAAGACATACTCATGGTTCAAGGAACTGGACTCAGCACACTCTATTCACAGAAAAAACATATATCTGACTACTAGAAACTAGAAAAGAATTTATTGATGTCTCTCTGTAAGTGACTCAAGTGGATGTACAGCACCAAGAAACACAACATTGCAAATCAGCTCCAGCCCATTATAAAAATTAATTATAAAAAGAGAAAGACAGTGAGAGAGAGAGGAATTCTTACAAAATTCAATCAGGGGCTGTGAGGCAACTGGACTGACCACATCTACACTCACAGCTGAATGGGACGTAAGGCTGGACACCCTAACCCTAAACCCTAACCCTAACCCAACCCTAACCCTACCTTAACCCTAACCCTAACCCAACACTAACCCTAACCCTAAACCTAAACCCTAACCCTAACCCCTAACCCTAACCCAACCCTAAGCCTAACCCTAACCCCTAGCCCTAGCCCTAGCCCTAACCCTGACCCTAACCCCTAACCCTTAACCCCTAACCCCTAACCCTAACCAAGTTCACAAGTAAACTTCTCGCCCACCTGGAGAGAGTGATTTCATTTGAAAGAGTAAAGACACAATCAGCTCAGTAATTGGCCACGGGGGCTGGAGGGGCCAAGGTTAACCTGAGCTGGAGGAACGTGGGTGCCTGCCTGGATGCTCAGAGGCCAAGGGCTGTTCTGAGACCTGCTTGGACACCCGTGCAGATGGAACAAAGGATCCGCCCAGTCCCAAGAGGGCCCCACCGGCCCTCACGAACGCAACACCAGACTTCCCAGGTGGCGCAGTGGTTAAGAATCCACCTGCCAATGCAGGAGACACGGGTTTGAGCCCTGGTCAGGGAAGATCCCACATGCTGTGGAGCAACTAAGCCCGTGCACCACAACTACTGAGCCTGCGCTCTAGAACCCGCGAGCCCCAACTGCTGAAGCCCACGCGCTTAGAGCCTGTGCTCTGCAACAAGAGAAGCCACCGCAATGAGAAGCCCCCACTCGCCGCAACTAGAGAAAGCCTCCGGGCAGCAATGCAGACCCAACACAGCCCAAAATTCATTAATTAATTAATTAATTAAGAAAAAAAAAAAAAGGCAGCACCTGGGGGCTGGCAGACTGATGCACCAAGTCTTACATCACGTCTACTTAGTATCCTGCATGTCAGGGCCATGCTGGACCTGGGGCTGCCCAGACAGAGTGGGGCCTGCATCACCCTTCCCAGGAGGGAGGGTGGAGGGAAACCCTGCATGACCTCTGAGGCCCTAAGAACCCTTGACTAAGGCTGAGCTCAATTTGAAACAGTGGGTGACCAGAGCGGACATTTCATTCATCTATCAATGAGAATCCAGCACTGGAGGAGCAGAAAACAATGGCCTCGCTCAACCTTGACGCTAATCCCGACATGGACCCTAACCCTAAACTCTGATCCTGACCCTAAGCCCTGACCTAACCTTAGCCTAACCCGTACCCTAAACCTGTACCTTACCCTAACCCATGCTCTACCCGTATCCTACCTGTACCCCAATTCTAACCCATACCCTAACACCCACTCTAACACAGAACCCTAACACCCTGAGACCAAAACCATAAACCTTAACCAATAAGCAAAACCATAACCATAACCAAACCATAAAATATAGTCATTAACCATACCCATAAATAACTCATTAACCATAAAACTTAAACCATAACAGCAACCATAAACCATACACAGCCCCAACCCTCACACCAGCCCCAGCCCTAATGCTAACCCTCCAAACCACTTACACCAAGCCAAGTCTAATCAGATTATACAACTACATCTTGAAAAAGAAAACTGGGGAATTCTCTGGTGGCCCAGTGGTTAGGACTCTGTGCTTTCACTGCCAAGGGCTCGGGTTCGATCCCTGACTGGGGAACTAAGATCCCACAAGCCATGGGACGTGGCCAAAATAAATAAATAAGTAAAATGAAATAAAACCACTATTTTAAAAAAGATTTTAAAAATAAAGGAAAAAAACAAGAAAACTACCCCAGTACAACTTATAAATAGGAATGTAAAAATCTATCACACAATAATAGCAACATGAAACCAACAGAACTTTAAATGGATAATGCCATAAGCAAGTATCTCTACACCAGGAATTTCAGGTTGCTCAACATATGAAAAGTAAGCAATGTATTCAACCACAATAATGGTGTGAAGTAAAAACACATAATCATATCAATTAATGCAAAACATCTACAATGAAAATCCAGTGTTATTTCATGAAAAACACTCAAGAAAGCAGGAATAAAAGGAAATTTGTTCAATATGGAAAAGAGTAGTACAAAAAGCCACAGCAAACATCATGCTCAACGTTAAAGACTGAAAGATTTACTCCTGAAATCAGGAACAGGGCCAGGAAGCTGGCCTTCATCACCGTTACTCAATAGTGTACTGGAAGTTCTACCCAGAATCTTGAGGAAAGAAAGAAAAGGCATCCATGGGTGAATGGAAAAATTAAAACCGTGTCTCTTCACAGAACATAGGTCACATCATCTTATATATAAAACTACCTATAATCAGCAAAGAAATTATTTGAGCTAATCAACTAATTAATAAGCAGTGTTACAGAACAAAACATCAATTCATGAAAATCTATCTTATATGCATACGCTGGCAAAAAATAATCTGAAAAAGAATTTATGAGAACAATTCCATTTTTAATAATGTCAACATCAATATTTAGGAGTATGTTTAATCAAGGTACAAGACTTGTTTTTATGTATGTAAAGTTGTATGTTTGAAATTACTGGAAAGTCAATTACTTTTCAAAACATCATGTCTGTCAACAGCATGCCAGAAGAGCAGAGAAAACATCAAACTTCCATATAGAAGCCAAGCCTTACCCAGATCCAGTTCACCCAAAGTCCACATGTCATTTAGAGGCACTGTGGGAAGGTTATATTAGGAGCCGCCGTGTTCCGTGTTGTGGACGACCTGGATATGGTAGAAACAGTGGGATTTTTGAATTCCAATTTTCCACTTCATTCCACAAAAAAACTATTAGAACTAATAAATCAATTCAGTAAAGTTGCAAAATCAATACACAGAAATCAGTTGCCTTTCTAAACACTAATAATGAACCATCAGAAAGAGAAAGAAAGCAACCCTATTTACAACTGCATCAAAAAGAACAAAATACCTGGGAATAAAGTCAACCAAGGAGGTGAAAGACCTGCACACTGAAAACTTGAAGACATTGATGAAGACATTGAAAGACACACCAATAAATGGAAAGATATCCTGTTCTCATGGAATGGAACAATTAATATTGTTAAAATATCCATGCTACCCGAAGCAGTGGACACAGGGAATGCAATCCCTCCCAAAATTCCACGGTATTTCCCCCCAAAATAGAGCAAATCCTCCTAATATCTGTGGGGAACCACAAAGGACCCCAAATAGCCAAAGAAACCCTGAAAAAAGAGAACGGGCTGGAGGCATCTCCCTCCCTGACGTCACACTCTGCTCAGAAGCTACAGTCACCAAAACAGTGTGGAACTGGCTCAAAACGGGCGCAGGGACCAGAGGAACAGGACAGAGAGACCAGAATTCAACCCACACGGACGGGGTCGGTGAATTTATGACACAGGGACCAAGGGCACACCAAGGAGCACGACACTCCCCACGATAAATGGTGCTGGGAAAACTGGACGCCCCATAACTCACGCTGGCTACCCTGCACACAAACCTGACCCAAACACCCAGCTTTCCACGCCAAGCCCTCCCTCGCTCACACGAAGACGGACCCCCTCAACGGTCAGTCGCCCACAGGAAGCTTCTCCCCACTTTTCCTCACCATCTCTTCACCTTTTCCTCAGGCATCACCTGGGTCCTCAGGAAACCTAGTTCCCCAGTCAGCGTGGACGCAGCCCCATTTTGTCCTGAAGCCGAAACCCCAGCGAGTCCTAAGGAGACGGAGACCGAGCTCCTCTCAGCAGAGACGCTGAGCCGGGCGTCCTACCCGAAGGCCCCCGCCCCCGCCCCCGCCCCCGCCCCCGCGCCTGAGGCGGCTCAACTCCTCTCAGCTGCCCTCACAATGGAGTTCCATGGAACGAGCATGCGCTGTGGGTCAGAGAGGCGAACTCGGCGCCACCCTGTGGTCAGTGCAGGAAGTGCAGGCCGCGCCTCCCTCACAGGTCACTGGGGGCAGCGTGCCCTACTGACAGGACTGCTGAATCCATTAAACTGGAAATTCAAACGAAAATGGAGTCTCTATCCCAAAAGTTTTCTAAAAGTAGTTAAGGAACAATTAATTGGAAACCATTTGGAAGGAAGTGAATGTAGATGCAAACTTTACAACTTATACCAAATTCACTCAAAGTTATTCAGAGGCAAATTTTATTTTAGTTTATAATTTATGTTTGGCTGCGTTGGGTCTTCGTTGCTGCATGTGGGCTTTCTCTAGTTGCGTCGAGCGGGGCTACTCTTCGTTGCGGTGCACGGGCTTCTCATTGCGGTGGCTTCTCTTGTGAGCGAGCACGGGCTCTAGGCGCGCAGGCTTCAGTAGTTGTGCCGCGCAGGCTTGGTTGCTCTGCGGCATGTGGGATCTTCCCGGACCAGGGCTCGAGCCCGTGTCCCCTGCATTGGCAGGCGGACTCTTAACCACTGCGTCACCAGGGAAGTCCCCACAGACAAACTTTAAATACAAAACTATTCAAGGGGCTCCCCTGGTGGCGCAGTGGTTGAGAATCTGCCTGCTAATGCAGGGGACACGGGTTCGAGCCCTGGTCTGGGAAGATCCCACATGCCGCGGAGCAACCAGGCCCGTGAGCCACAACTCCTGAACCTGCGCGTCTGGAGCCTGTGCTCCGCAACAAGACAGGCCGCGATAGTGAGAGGCCCGCGCGCCGCGATGAAGAGTGGCCCCCGCTTGCCACAACTAGAGAAAGCCTTCGCACAGAAACGAAGACCCAACACAGCCAAAAATAAATAAATTATTTAATCAATTAAAAAGAAAAGCTGTCTCTCAAATTTAACTTCCAGAATATATTCAGGAAAAACGCATACGCCCTTTTTGGCCAACCAAAGAAGCGGGCAATGCAAATCAACACTACAAAGAGGTATCACTTCGAGTCAGAAAAAAGGACCATCCTCACAAAGGGTAAAAACCAGATATGCAGGACAAGGAGAGGAGAAAAGGGAGCCTCGTTACGCTGAAGGGGGGAATGTAAATTGCCAACGGCCACTCTGGAGAAGTGTGCTGTGTTTCCTAAAACATCTAAAAAACAGAGCTACAAAGCATAGGGCGCTTCCACTCATGGGCCTATATGTTGGAAAATCCAAAAATCCACCGGACGCAGGCACCCCGTTTACTGCTGCTATGTTTACAACAGCCTCGACTTGGGTACAACTTCATAGTCCTTGGAAGGAAAAAATGGTGAAAGAAAATTTGATACTTAAGCACAACGGAATATTACTCAGCCCTGAAATCAATGAAATGAGGCCAGTTGCAGCAACTCAGGGGGACTTATGTATGGTCATTGAGAGTGAAATCAGTTAGACAGCAAGAGAAACTTATCATATCACTTATAAAGGGAATCTAAAAATCGCCAACCGTGAACTGAATTACAAACAGAACACCATCACACATTTACAAAACACACTTACGGCTGCTTAAGGGGAAAAGTGTGGTGCGGTGATGCATAAACCAGGAGGTTGAAATTGGCACAGATACCGTTCCATACGCCAATAATGTAATCGCCAAGACATACTCATGGTTCAAGGAACTGGACTCAGCACACTCTATTCACAGAAAAAACATATATCTGACTACTAGAAACTAGAATTTATTGATGTCTCTCTGTAAGTGACTCAAGTGGATGTACAGCACCAAGAAACACAACATTGCAAATCAGCTCCAGCCCATTATAAAAATTAATTATAAAAAGAGAAAGACAGTGAGAGAGAGAGGAATTCTTACAAAATTCAATCAGGGGCTGTGAGGCAACTGGACTGACCACATCTACACTCACAGCTGAATGGGACGTAAGGCTGGACACCCTAACCCTAAACCCTAACCCTAACCCAACCCTAACCCTACCTTAACCCTAACCCTAACCCAACACTAACCCTAACCCTAAACCTAAACCCTAACCCTAACCCCTAACCCTAACCCAACCCTAAGCCTAACCCTAACCCCTAGCCCTAGCCCTAGCCCTAACCCTGACCCTAACCCCTAACCCTTAACCCCTAACCCCTAACCCTAACCAAGTTCACAAGTAAACTTCTCGCCCACCTGGAGAGAGTGATTTCATTTGAAAGAGTAAAGACACAATCAGCTCAGTAATTGGCCACGGGGGCTGGAGGGGCCAAGGTTAACCTGAGCTGGAGGAACGTGGGTGCCTGCCTGGATGCTCAGAGGCCAAGGGCTGTTCTGAGACCTGCTTGGACACCCGTGCAGATGGAACAAAGGATCCGCCCAGTCCCAAGAGGGCCCCACCGGCCCTCACGAACGCAACACCAGACTTCCCAGGTGGCGCAGTGGTTAAGAATCCACCTGCCAATGCAGGAGACACGGGTTTGAGCCCTGGTCAGGGAAGATCCCACATGCTGTGGAGCAACTAAGCCCGTGCACCACAACTACTGAGCCTGCGCTCTAGAACCCGCGAGCCCCAACTGCTGAAGCCCACGCGCTTAGAGCCTGTGCTCTGCAACAAGAGAAGCCACCGCAATGAGAAGCCCCCACTCGCCGCAACTAGAGAAAGCCTCCGGGCAGCAATGCAGACCCAACACAGCCCAAAATTCATTAATTAATTAATTAATTAAGAAAAAAAAAAAAAGGCAGCACCTGGGGGCTGGCAGACTGATGCACCAAGTCTTACATCACGTCTACTTAGTATCCTGCATGTCAGGGCCATGCTGGACCTGGGGCTGCCCAGACAGAGTGGGGCCTGCATCACCCTTCCCAGGAGGGAGGGTGGAGGGAAACCCTGCATGACCTCTGAGGCCCTAAGAACCCTTGACTAAGGCTGAGCTCAATTTGAAACAGTGGGTGACCAGAGCGGACATTTCATTCATCTATCAATGAGAATCCAGCACTGGAGGAGCAGAAAACAATGGCCTCGCTCAACCTTGACGCTAATCCTGACATGGACCCTAACCCTAAACTCTGATCCTGACCCTAAGCCCTGACCTAACCTTAGCCTAACCCGTACCCTAAACCTGTACCTTACCCTAACCCATGCTCTACCCGTATCCTACCTGTACCCCAATTCTAACCCATACCCTAACACCCACTCTAACACAGAACCCTAACACCCTGAGACCAAAACCATAAACCTTCACCAATAAGCAAAACCATAACCATAACCAAACCATAAAATATAGTCATTAACCATACCCATAAATAACTCATTAACCATAAAACTTAAACCATAACAGCAACCATAAACCATACACAGCCCCAACCCTCACACCAGCCCCAGCCCTAATGCTAACCCTCCAAACCACTTACACCAAGCCAAGTCTAATCAGATTATACAACTACATCTTGAAAAAGAAAACTGGGGAATTCTCTGGTGGCCCAGTGGTTAGGACTCTGTGCTTTCACTGCCAAGGGCTCGGGTTCGATCCCTGACTGGGGAACTAAGATCCCACAAGCCATGGGACGTGGCCAAAATAAATAAATAAGTAAAATGAAATAAAACCACTATTTTAAAAAAGATTTTAAAAATAAAGGAAAAAAACAAGAAAACTACCCCAGTACAACTTATAAATAGGAATGTAAAAATCTATCACACAATAATAGCAACATGAAACCAACAGAACTTTAAATGGATAATGCCATAAGCAAGTATCTCTACACCAGGAATTTCAGGTTGCTCAACATATGAAAAGTAAGCAATGTATTCAACCACAATAATGGTGTGAAGTAAAAACACATAATCATATCAATTAATGCAAAACATCTACAATGAAAATCCAGTGTTATTTCACGAAAAACACTCAAGAAAGCAGGAATAAAAGGAAATTTGTTCAATATGGAAAAGAGTAGTACAAAAAGCCACAGCAAACATCATGCTCAACGTTAAAGACTGAAAGATTTACTCCTGAAATCAGGAACAGGGCCAGGAAGCTGGCCTTCATCACCGTTACTCAATAGTGTACTGGAAGTTCTACCCAGAATCTTGAGGAAAGAAAGAAAAGGCATCCATGGGTGAATGGAAAAATTAAAACCGTGTCTCTTCACAGAACATAGGTCACATCATCTTATATATAAAACTACCTATAATCAGCAAAGAAATTATTTGAGCTAATCAACTAATTAATAAGCAGTGTTACAGAACAAAACATCAATTCATGAAAATCTATCTTATATGCATACGCTGGCAAAAAATAATCTGAAAAAGAATTTATGAGAACAATTCCATTTTTAATAATGTCAACATCAATATTTAGGAGTATGTTTAATCAAGGTACAAGACTTGTTTTTATGTATGTAAAGTTGTATGTTTGAAATTACTGGAAAGTCAATTACTTTTCAAAACATCATGTCTGTCAACAGCATGCCAGAAGAGCAGAGAAAACATCAAACTTCCATATAGAAGCCAAGCCTTACCCAGATCCAGTTCACCCAAAGTCCACATGTCATTTAGAGGCACTGTGGGAAGGTTATATTAGGAGCCGCCGTGTTCCGTGTTGTGGACGACCTGGATATGGTAGAAACAGTGGGATTTTTGAATTCCAATTTTCCACTTCATTCCACAAAAAAACTATTAGAACTAATAAATCAATTCAGTAAAGTTGCAAAATCAATACACAGAAATCAGTTGCCTTTCTAAACACTAATAATGAACCATCAGAAAGAGAAAGAAAGCAACCCTATTTACAACTGCATCAAAAAGAACAAAATACCTGGGAATAAAGTCAACCAAGGAGGTGAAAGACCTGCACACTGAAAACTTGAAGACATTGATGAAGACATTGAAAGACACACCAATAAATGGAAAGATATCCTGTTCTCATGGAATGGAACAATTAATATTGTTAAAATATCCATGCTACCCGAAGCAGTGGACACAGGGAATGCAATCCCTCCCAAAATTCCACGGTATTTCCCCCCAAAATAGAGCAAATCCTCCTAATATCTGTGGGGAACCACAAAGGACCCCAAATAGCCAAAGAAACCCTGAAAAAAGAGAACGGGCTGGAGGCATCTCCCTCCCTGACGTCACACTCTGCTCAGAAGCTACAGTCACCAAAACAGTGTGGAACTGGCTCAAAACGGGCGCAGGGACCAGAGGAACAGGACAGAGAGACCAGAATTCAACCCACACGGACGGGGTCGGTGAATTTATGACACAGGGACCAAGGGCACACCAAGGAGCACGACACTCCCCACGATAAATGGTGCTGGGAAAACTGGACGCCCCATAACTCACGCTGGCTACCCTGCACACAAAACTGACCCAAACACCCAGCTTTCCACGCCAAGCCCTCCCTCGCTCACACGAAGACGGACCCCCTCAACGGTCAGTCGCCCACAGGAAGCTTCTCCCCACTTTTCCTCACCGTCTCTTCACCTTTTCCTCAGGCATCACCTGGGTCCTCAGGAAACCTAGTTCCCCAGTCAGCGTGGACGCAGCCCCATTTTGTCCTGAAGCCGAAACCCCAGCGAGTCCTGAGGAGACGGAGACCGAGCTCCTCTCAGCAGAGACGCTGAGCCGGGCGTCCTACCCGAAGGCCCCCGCCCCCGCCCCCGCGCCTGAGGCGGCTCAACTCCTCTCAGCTGCCCTCACAATGGAGTTCCATGGAAGGAGCATGCGCTGTGGGTCAGAGAGGCGAACTCGGCGCCACCCTGTGGTCAGTGCAGGAAGTGCAGGCCGCGCCTCCCTCACAGGTCACTGGGGGCAGCGTGCCCTACTGACAGGACTGCTGAATCCATTAAACTGGAAATTCAAACGAAAATGGAGTCTCTATCCCAAAAGTTTTCTAAAAGTAGTTAAGGAACAATTAATTGGAAACCATTTGGAAGGAAGTGAATGTAGATGCAAACTTTACAACTTATACCAAATTCACTCAAAGTTATTCAGAGGCAAATTTTATTTTAGTTTATAATTTATGTTTGGCTGCGTTGGGTCTTCGTTGCTGCATGTGGGCTTTCTCTAGTTGCGTCGAGCGGGGCTACTCTTCGTTGCGGTGCACGGGCTTCTCATTGCGGTGGCTTCTCTTGTGAGCGAGCACGGGCTCTAGGCGCGCAGGCTTCAGTAGTTGTGCCGCGCAGGCTTGGTTGCTCTGCGGCATGTGGGATCTTCCCGGACCAGGGCTCGAGCCCGTGTCCCCTGCATTGGCAGGCGGACTCTTAACCACTGCGTCACCAGGGAAGTCCCCACAGACAAACTTTAAATACAAAACTATTCAAGGGGCTCCCCTGGTGGCGCAGTGGTTGAGAATCTGCCTGCTAATGCAGGGGACACGGGTTCGAGCCCTGGTCTGGGAAGATCCCACATGCCGCGGAGCAACCAGGCCCGTGAGCCACAACTCCTGAACCTGCGCGTCTGGAGCCTGTGCTCCGCAACAAGACAGGCCACGATAGTGAGAGGCCCGCGCACCGCGATGAAGAGTGGCCCCCGCTTGCCACAACTAGAGAAAGCCTTCGCACAGAAACGAAGACCCAACACAGCCAAAAATAAATAAATTATTTAATCAATTAAAAAGAAAAGCTGTCTCTCAAATTTAACTTCCAGAATATATTCAGGAAAAACGCATACGCCCTTTTTGGCCAACCAAAGAAGCGGGCAATGCAAATCAACACTACAAAGAGGTATCACTTCGAGTCAGAAAAAAGGACCATCCTCACAAAGGGTAAAAACCAGATATGCAGGACAAGGAGAGGAGAAAAGGGAGCCTCGTTACGCTGAAGGGGGGAATGTAAATTGCCAACGGCCACTCTGGAGAAGTGTGCTGTGTTTCCTAAAACATCTAAAAAACAGAGCTACAAAGCATAGGGCGCTTCCACTCATGGGCCTATATGTTGGAAAATCCAAAAATCCACCGGACGCAGGCACCCCGTTTACTGCTGCTATGTTTACAACAGCCTCGACTTGGGTACAACTTCATAGTCCTTGGAAGGAAAAAATGGTGAAAGAAAATTTGATACTTAAGCACAACGGAATATTACTCAGCCCTGAAATCAATGAAATGAGGCCAGTTGCAGCAACTCAGGGGGACTTATGTATGGTCATTGAGAGTGAAATCAGTTAGACAGCAAGAGAAACTTATCATATCACTTATAAAGGGAATCTAAAAATCGCCAACCGTGAACTGAATTACAAACAGAACACCATCACACATTTACAAAACACACTTACGGCTGCTTAAGGGGAAAAGTGTGGTGCGGTGATGCATAAACCAGGAGGTTGAAATTGGCACAGATACCGTTCCATACGCCAATAATGTAATCGCCAAGACATACTCATGGTTCAAGGAACTGGACTCAGCACACTCTATTCACAGAAAAAACATATATCTGACTACTAGAAACTAGAAAAGAATTTATTGATGTCTCTCTGTAAGTGACTCAAGTGGATGTACAGCACCAAGAAACACAACATTGCAAATCAGCTCCAGCCCATTATAAAAATTAATTATAAAAAGAGAAAGACAGTGAGAGAGAGAGGAATTCTTACAAAATTCAATCAGGGGCTGTGAGGCAACTGGACTGACCACATCTACACTCACAGCTGAATGGGACGTAAGGCTGGACACCCTAACCCTAAACCCTAACCCTAACCCAACCCTAACCCTACCTTAACCCTAACCCTAACCCAACACTAACCCTAACCCTAAACCTAAACCCTAACCCTAACCCCTAACCCTAACCCAACCCTAAGCCTAACCCTAACCCCTAGCCCTAGCCCTAGCCCTAACCCTGACCCTAACCCCTAACCCTTAACCCCTAACCCCTAACCCTAACCAAGTTCACAAGTAAACTTCTCGCCCACCTGGAGAGAGTGATTTCATTTGAAAGAGTAAAGACACAATCAGCTCAGTAATTGGCCACGGGGGCTGGAGGGGCCAAGGTTAACCTGAGCTGGAGGAACGTGGGTGCCTGCCTGGATGCTCAGAGGCCAAGGGCTGTTCTGAGACCTGCTTGGACACCCGTGCAGATGGAACAAAGGATCCGCCCAGTCCCAAGAGGGCCCCACCGGCCCTCACGAACGCAACACCAGACTTCCCAGGTGGCGCAGTGGTTAAGAATCCACCTGCCAATGCAGGAGACACGGGTTTGAGCCCTGGTCAGGGAAGATCCCACATGCTGTGGAGCAACTAAGCCCGTGCACCACAACTACTGAGCCTGCGCTCTAGAACCCGCGAGCCCCAACTGCTGAAGCCCACGCGCTTAGAGCCTGTGCTCTGCAACAAGAGAAGCCACCGCAATGAGAAGCCCCCACTCGCCGCAACTAGAGAAAGCCTCCGGGCAGCAATGCAGACCCAACACAGCCCAAAATTCATTAATTAATTAATTAATTAAGAAAAAAAAAAAAAAGGCAGCACCTGGGGGCTGGCAGACTGATGCACCAAGTCTTACATCACGTCTACTTAGTATCCTGCATGTCAGGGCCATGCTGGACCTGGGGCTGCCCAGACAGAGTGGGGCCTGCATCACCCTTCCCAGGAGGGAGGGTGGAGGGAAACCCTGCATGACCTCTGAGGCCCTAAGAACCCTTGACTAAGGCTGAGCTCAATTTGAAACAGTGGGTGACCAGAGCGGACATTTCATTCATCTATCAATGAGAATCCAGCACTGGAGGAGCAGAAAACAATGGCCTCGCTCAACCTTGACGCTAATCCTGACATGGACCCTAACCCTAAACTCTGATCCTGACCCTAAGCCCTGACCTAACCTTAGCCTAACCCGTACCCTAAACCTGTACCTTACCCTAACCCATGCTCTACCCGTATCCTACCTGTACCCCAATTCTAACCCATACCCTAACACCCACTCTAACACAGAACCCTAACACCCTGAGACCAAAACCATAAACCTTCACCAATAAGCAAAACCATAACCATAACCAAACCATAAAATATAGTCATTAACCATACCCATAAATAACTCATTAACCATAAAACTTAAACCATAACAGCAACCATAAACCATACACAGCCCCAACCCTCACACCAGCCCCAGCCCTAATGCTAACCCTCCAAACCACTTACACCAAGCCAAGTCTAATCAGATTATACAACTACATCTTGAAAAAGAAAACTGGGGAATTCTCTGGTGGCCCAGTGGTTAGGACTCTGTGCTTTCACTGCCAAGGGCTCGGGTTCGATCCCTGACTGGGGAACTAAGATCCCACAAGCCATGGGACGTGGCCAAAATAAATAAATAAGTAAAATGAAATAAAACCACTATTTTAAAAAAGATTTTAAAAATAAAGGAAAAAAACAAGAAAACTACCCCAGTACAACTTATAAATAGGAATGTAAAAATCTATCACACAATAATAGCAACATGAAACCAACAGAACTTTAAATGGATAATGCCATAAGCAAGTATCTCTACACCAGGAATTTCAGGTTGCTCAACATATGAAAAGTAAGCAATGTATTCAACCACAATAATGGTGTGAAGTAAAAACACATAATCATATCAATTAATGCAAAACATCTACAATGAAAATCCAGTGTTATTTCACGAAAAACACTCAAGAAAGCAGGAATAAAAGGAAATTTGTTCAATATGGAAAAGAGTAGTACAAAAAGCCACAGCAAACATCATGCTCAACGTTAAAGACTGAAAGATTTACTCCTGAAATCAGGAACAGGGCCAGGAAGCTGGCCTTCATCACCGTTACTCAATAGTGTACTGGAAGTTCTACCCAGAATCTTGAGGAAAGAAAGAAAAGGCATCCATGGGTGAATGGAAAAATTAAAACCGTGTCTCTTCACAGAACATAGGTCACATCATCTTATATATAAAACTACCTATAATCAGCAAAGAAATTATTTGAGCTAATCAACTAATTAATAAGCAGTGTTACAGAACAAAACATCAATTCATGAAAATCTATCTTATATGCATACGCTGGCAAAAAATAATCTGAAAAAGAATTTATGAGAACAATTCCATTTTTAATAATGTCAACATCAATATTTAGGAGTATGTTTAATCAAGGTACAAGACTTGTTTTTATGTATGTAAAGTTGTATGTTTGAAATTACTGGAAAGTCAATTACTTTTCAAAACATCATGTCTGTCAACAGCATGCCAGAAGAGCAGAGAAAACATCAAACTTCCATATAGAAGCCAAGCCTTACCCAGATCCAGTTCACCCAAAGTCCACATGTCATTTAGAGGCACTGTGGGAAGGTTATATTAGGAGCCGCCGTGTTCCGTGTTGTGGACGACCTGGATATGGTAGAAACAGTGGGATTTTTGAATTCCAATTTTCCACTTCATTCCACAAAAAAACTATTAGAACTAATAAATCAATTCAGTAAAGTTGCAAAATCAATACACAGAAATCAGTTGCCTTTCTAAACACTAATAATGAACCATCAGAAAGAGAAAGAAAGCAACCCTATTTACAACTGCATCAAAAAGAACAAAATACCTGGGAATAAAGTCAACCAAGGAGGTGAAAGACCTGCACACTGAAAACTTGAAGACATTGATGAAGACATTGAAAGACACACCAATAAATGGAAAGATATCCTGTTCTCATGGAATGGAACAATTAATATTGTTAAAATATCCATGCTACCCGAAGCAGTGGACACAGGGAATGCAATCCCTCCCAAAATTCCACGGTATTTCCCCCCAAAATAGAGCAAATCCTCCTAATATCTGTGGGGAACCACAAAGGACCCCAAATAGCCAAAGAAACCCTGAAAAAAGAGAACGGGCTGGAGGCATCTCCCTCCCTGACGTCACACTCTGCTCAGAAGCTACAGTCACCAAAACAGTGTGGAACTGGCTCAAAACGGGCGCAGGGACCAGAGGAACAGGACAGAGAGACCAGAATTCAACCCACACGGACGGGGTCGGTGAATTTATGACACAGGGACCAAGGGCACACCAAGGAGCACGACACTCCCCACGATAAATGGTGCTGGGAAAACTGGACGCCCCATAACTCACGCTGGCTACCCTGCACACAAAACTGACCCAAACACCCAGCTTTCCACGCCAAGCCCTCCCTCGCTCACACGAAGACGGACCCCCTCAACGGTCAGTCGCCCACAGGAAGCTTCTCCCCACTTTTCCTCACCGTCTCTTCACCTTTTCCTCAGGCATCACCTGGGTCCTCAGGAAACCTAGTTCCCCAGTCAGCGTGGACGCAGCCCCATTTTGTCCTGAAGCCGAAACCCCAGCGAGTCCTGAGGAGACGGAGACCGAGCTCCTCTCAGCAGAGACGCTGAGCCGGGCGTCCTACCCGAAGGCCCCCGCCCCCGCCCCCGCGCCTGAGGCGGCTCAACTCCTCTCAGCTGCCCTCACAATGGAGTTCCATGGAAGGAGCATGCGCTGTGGGTCAGAGAGGCGAACTCGGCGCCACCCTGTGGTCAGTGCAGGAAGTGCAGGCCGCGCCTCCCTCACAGGTCACTGGGGGCAGCGTGCCCTACTGACAGGACTGCTGAATCCATTAAACTGGAAATTCAAACGAAAATGGAGTCTCTATCCCAAAAGTTTTCTAAAAGTAGTTAAGGAACAATTAATTGGAAACCATTTGGAAGGAAGTGAATGTAGATGCAAACTTTACAACTTATACCAAATTCACTCAAAGTTATTCAGAGGCAAATTTTATTTTAGTTTATAATTTATGTTTGGCTGCGTTGGGTCTTCGTTGCTGCATGTGGGCTTTCTCTAGTTGCGTCGAGCGGGGCTACTCTTCGTTGCGGTGCACGGGCTTCTCATTGCGGTGGCTTCTCTTGTGAGCGAGCACGGGCTCTAGGCGCGCAGGCTTCAGTAGTTGTGCCGCGCAGGCTTGGTTGCTCTGCGGCATGTGGGATCTTCCCGGACCAGGGCTCGAGCCCGTGTCCCCTGCATTGGCAGGCGGACTCTTAACCACTGCGTCACCAGGGAAGTCCCCACAGACAAACTTTAAATACAAAACTATTCAAGGGGCTCCCCTGGTGGCGCAGTGGTTGAGAATCTGCCTGCTAATGCAGGGGACACGGGTTCGAGCCCTGGTCTGGGAAGATCCCACATGCCGCGGAGCAACCAGGCCCGTGAGCCACAACTCCTGAACCTGCGCGTCTGGAGCCTGTGCTCCGCAACAAGACAGGCCGCGATAGTGAGAGGCCCGCGCACCGCGATGAAGAGTGGCCCCCGCTTGCCACAACTAGAGAAAGCCTTCGCACAGAAACGAAGACCCAACACAGCCAAAAATAAATAAATTATTTAATCAATTAAAAAGAAAAGCTGTCTCTCAAATTTAACTTCCAGAATATATTCAGGAAAAACGCATACGCCCTTTTTGGCCAACCAAAGAAGCGGGCAATGCAAATCAACACTACAAAGAGGTATCACTTCGAGTCAGAAAAAAGGACCATCCTCACAAAGGGTAAAAACCAGATATGCAGGACAAGGAGAGGAGAAAAGGGAGCCTCGTTACGCTGAAGGGGGGAATGTAAATTGCCAACGGCCACTCTGGAGAAGTGTGCTGTGTTTCCTAAAACATCTAAAAAACAGAGCTACAAAGCATAGGGCGCTTCCACTCATGGGCCTATATGTTGGAAAATCCAAAAATCCACCGGACGCAGGCACCCCGTTTACTGCTGCTATGTTTACAACAGCCTCGACTTGGGTACAACTTCATAGTCCTTGGAAGGAAAAAATGGTGAAAGAAAATTTGATACTTAAGCACAACGGAATATTACTCAGCCCTGAAATCAATGAAATGAGGCCAGTTGCAGCAACTCAGGGGGACTTATGTATGGTCATTGAGAGTGAAATCAGTTAGACAGCAAGAGAAACTTATCATATCACTTATAAAGGGAATCTAAAAATCGCCAACCGTGAACTGAATTACAAACAGAACACCATCACACATTTACAAAACACACTTACGGCTGCTTAAGGGGAAAAGTGTGGTGCGGTGATGCATAAACCAGGAGGTTGAAATTGGCACAGATACCGTTCCATACGCCAATAATGTAATCGCCAAGACATACTCATGGTTCAAGGAACTGGACTCAGCACACTCTATTCACAGAAAAAACATATATCTGACTACTAGAAACTAGAAAAGAATTTATTGATGTCTCTCTGTAAGTGACTCAAGTGGATGTACAGCACCAAGAAACACAACATTGCAAATCAGCTCCAGCCCATTATAAAAATTAATTATAAAAAGAGAAAGACAGTGAGAGAGAGAGGAATTCTTACAAAATTCAATCAGGGGCTGTGAGGCAACTGGACTGACCACATCTACACTCACAGCTGAATGGGACGTAAGGCTGGACACCCTAACCCTAAACCCTAACCCTAACCCAACCCTAACCCTACCTTAACCCTAACCCTAACCCAACACTAACCCTAACCCTGAACCTAAACCCTAACCCTAACCCCTAACCCTAACCCAACCCTAAGCCTAACCCTAACCCCTAGCCCTAGCCCTAGCCCTAACCCTGACCCTAACCCCTAACCCCTAACCCTAACCAAGTTCACAAGTAAACTTCTCGCCCACCTGGAGAGAGTGATTTCATTTGAAAGAGTAAAGACACAATCAGCTCAGTAATTGGCCACGGGGGCTGGAGGGGCCAAGGCTAACCTGAGCTGGAGGAACGTGGGTGCCTGCCTGGATGCTCAGAGGCCAAGGGCTGTTCTGAGACCTGCTTGGACACCCGTGCAGATGGAACAAAGGATCCGCCCAGTCCCAAGAGGGCCCCACCGGCCCTCACGAACGCAACACCAGACTTCCCAGGTGGCGCAGTGGTTAAGAATCCACCTGCCAATGCAGGAGACACGGGTTTGAGCCCTGGTCAGGGAAGATCCCACATGCTGTGGAGCAACTAAGCCCGTGCACCACAACTACTGAGCCTGCGCTCTAGAACCCGCGAGCCCCAACTGCTGAAGCCCACGCGCTTAGAGCCTGTGCTCTGCAACAAGAGAAGCCACCGCAATGAGAAGCCCCCACTCGCCGCAACTAGAGAAAGCCTCCGGGCAGCAATGCAGACCCAACACAGCCCAAAATTAATTAATTAATTAATTAATTAAGAAAAAAAAAAAGGCAGCACCTGGGGGCTGGCAGACTGATGCACCAAGTCTTACATCACGTCTACTTAGTATCCTGCATGTCAGGGCCATGCTGGACCTGGGGCTGCCCAGACAGAGTGGGGCCTGCATCACCCTTCCCAGGAGGGAGGGTGGAGGGAAACCCTGCATGACCTCTGAGGCCCTAAGAACCCTTGACTAAGGCTGAGCTCAATTTGAAACAGTGGGTGACCAGAGCGGACATTTCATTCATCTATCAATGAGAATCCAGCACTGGAGGAGCAGAAAACAATGGCCTCGCTCAACCTTGACGCTAATCCCGACATGGACCCTAACCCTAAACTCTGATCCTGACCCTAAGCCCTGACCTAACCTTAGCCTAACCCGTACCCTAAACCTGTACCTTACCCTAACCCATGCTCTACCCGTATCCTACCTGTACCCCAATTCTAACCCATACCCTAACACCCACTCTAACACAGAACCCTAACACCCTGAGACCAAAACCATAAACCTTCACCAATAAGCAAAACCATAACCATAACCAAACCATAAAATATAGTCATTAACCATACCCATAAATAACTCATTAACCATAAAACTTAAACCATAACAGCAACCATAAACCATACACAGCCCCAACCCTCACACCAGCCCCAGCCCTAATGCTAACCCTCCAAACCACTTACACCAAGCCAAGTCTAATCAGATTATACAACTACATCTTGAAAAAGAAAACTGGGGAATTCTCTGGTGGCCCAGTGGTTAGGACTCTGTGCTTTCACTGCCAAGGGCTCGGGTTCGATCCCTGACTGGGGAACTAAGATCCCACAAGCCATGGGACGTGGCCAAAATAAATAGATAAGTAAAATGAAATAAAACCACTATTTTAAAAAAGATTTTAAAAATAAAGGAAAAAAACAAGAAAACTACCCCAGTACAACTTATAAATAGGAATGTAAAAATCTATCACACAATAATAGCAACATGAAACCAACAGAACTTTAAATGGATAATGCCATAAGCAAGTATCTCTACACCAGGAATTTCAGGTTGCTCAACATATGAAAAGTAAGCAATGTATTCAACCACAATAATGGTGTGAAGTAAAAACACATAATCATATCAATTAATGCAAAACATCTACAATGAAAATCCAGTGTTATTTCATGAAAAACACTCAAGAAAGCAGGAATAAAAGGAAATTTGTTCAATATGGAAAAGAGTAGTACAAAAAGCCACAGCAAACATCATGCTCAACGTTAAAGACTGAAAGATTTACTCCTGAAATCAGGAACAGGGCCAGGAAGCTGGCCTTCATCACCGTTACTCAATAGTGTACTGGAAGTTCTACCCAGAATCTTGAGGAAAGAAAGAAAAGGCATCCATGGGTGAATGGAAAAATTAAAACCGTGTCTCTTCACAGAACATAGGTCACATCATCTTATATATAAAACTACCTATAATCAGCAAAGAAATTATTTGAGCTAATCAACTAATTAATAAGCAGTGTTACAGAACAAAACATCAATTCATGAAAATCTATCTTATATGCATACGCTGGCAAAAAATAATCTGAAAAAGAATTTATGAGAACAATTCCATTTTTAATAATGTCAACATCAATATTTAGGAGTATGTTTAATCAAGGTACAAGACTTGTTTTTATGTATGTAAAGTTGTATGTTTGAAATTACTGGAAAGTCAATTACTTTTCAAAACATCATGTCTGTCAACAGCATGCCAGAAGAGCAGAGAAAACATCAAACTTCCATATAGAAGCCAAGCCTTACCCAGATCCAGTTCACCCAAAGTCCACATGTCATTTAGAGGCACTGTGGGAAGGTTATATTAGGAGCCGCCGTGTTCCGTGTTGTGGACGACCTGGATATGGTAGAAACAGTGGGATTTTTGAATTCCAATTTTCCACTTCATTCCACAAAAAAACTATTAGAACTAATAAATCAATTCAGTAAAGTTGCAAAATCAATACACAGAAATCAGTTGCCTTTCTAAACACTAATAATGAACCATCAGAAAGAGAAAGAAAGCAACCCTATTTACAACTGCATCAAAAAGAACAAAATACCTGGGAATAAAGTCAACCAAGGAGGTGAAAGACCTGCACACTGAAAACTTGAAGACATTGATGAAGACATTGAAAGACACACCAATAAATGGAAAGATATCCTGTTCTCATGGAATGGAACAATTAATATTGTTAAAATATCCATGCTACCCGAAGCAGTGGACACAGGGAATGCAATCCCTCCCAAAATTCCACGGTATTTCCCCCCAAAATAGAGCAAATCCTCCTAATATCTGTGGGGAACCACAAAGGACCCCAAATAAGCCAAAGAAACCCTGAAAAAAGAGAACGGGCTGGAGGCATCTCCCTCCCTGACGTCACACTCTGCTCAGAAGCTACAGTCACCAAAACAGTGTGGAACTGGCTCAAAACGGGCGCAGGGACCAGAGGAACAGGACAGAGAGACCAGAATTCAACCCACACGGACGGGGTCGGTGAATTTATGACACAGGGACCAAGGGCACACCAAGGAGCACGACACTCCCCACGATAAATGGTGCTGGGAAAACTGGACGCCCCATAACTCACGCTGGCTACCCTGCACACAAACCTGACCCAAACACCCAGCTTTCCATGCCAAGCCCTCCCTCGCTCACACGAAGACGGACCCCCTCAACGGTCAGTCGCCCACAGGAAGCTTCTCCCCACTTTTCCTCACCATCTCTTCACCTTTTCCTCAGGCATCACCTGGGTCCTCAGGAAACCTAGTTCCCCAGTCAGCGTGGACGCAGCCCCATTTTGTCCTGAAGCCGAAACCCCAGCGAGTCCTAAGGAGACGGAGACCGAGCTCCTCTCAGCAGAGACGCTGAGCCGGGCGTCCTACCCGAAGGCCCCCGCCCCCGCCCCCGCCCCCGCCCCCGCGCCTGAGGCGGCTCAACTCCTCTCAGCTGCCCTCACAATGGAGTTCCATGGAAGGAGCATGCGCTGTGGGTCAGAGAGGCGAACTCGGCGCCACCCTGTGGTCAGTGCAGGAAGTGCAGGCCGCGCCTCCCTCACAGGTCACTGGGGGCAGCGTGCCCTACTGACAGGACTGCTGAATCCATTAAACTGGAAATTCAAACGAAAATGGAGTCTCTATCCCAAAAGTTTTCTAAAAGTAGTTAAGGAACAATTAATTGGAAACCATTTGGAAGGAAGTGAATGTAGATGCAAACTTTACAACTTATACCAAATTCACTCAAAGTTATTCAGAGGCAAATTTTATTTTAGTTTATAACTTATGTTTGGCTGCGTTGGGTCTTCGTTGCTGCATGTGGGCTTTCTCTAGTTGCGTCGAGCGGGGCTACTCTTCGTTGCGGTGCACGGGCTTCTCATTGCGGTGGCTTCTCTTGTGAGCGAGCACGGGCTCTAGGCGCGCAGGCTTCAGTAGTTGTGCCGCGCAGGCTTGGTTGCTCTGCGGCATGTGGGATCTTCCCGGACCAGGGCTCGAGCCCGTGTCCCCTGCATTGGCAGGCGGACTCTTAACCACTGCGTCACCAGGGAAGTCCCCACAGACAAACTTTAAATACAAAACTATTCAAGGGGCTCCCCTGGTGGCGCAGTGGTTGAGAATCTGCCTGCTAATGCAGGGGACACGGGTTCGAGCCCTGGTCTGGGAAGATCCCACATGCCGCGGAGCAACCAGGCCCGTGAGCCACAACTCCTGAACCTGCGCGTCTGGAGCCTGTGCTCCGCAACAAGACAGGCCGCGATAGTGAGAGGCCCGCGCACCGCGATGAAGAGTGGCCCCCGCTTGCCACAACTAGAGAAAGCCTTCGCACAGAAACGAAGACCCAACACAGCCAAAAATAAATAAATTATTTAATCAATTAAAAAGAAAAGCTGTCTCTCAAATTTAACTTCCAGAATATATTCAGGAAAAACGCATACGCCCTTTTTGGCCAACCAAAGAAGCGGGCAATGCAAATCAACACTACAAAGAGGTATCACTTCGAGTCAGAAAAAAGGACCATCCTCACAAAGGGTAAAAACCAGATATGCAGGACAAGGAGAGGAGAAAAGGGAGCCTCGTTACGCTGAAGGGGGGAATGTAAATTGCCAACGGCCACTCTGGAGAAGTGTGCTGTGTTTCCTAAAACATCTAAAAAACAGAGCTACAAAGCATAGGGCGCTTCCACTCATGGGCCTATATGTTGGAAAATCCAAAAATCCACCGGACGCAGGCACCCCGTTTACTGCTGCTATGTTTACAACAGCCTCGACTTGGGTACAACTTCATAGTCCTTGGAAGGAAAAAATGGTGAAAGAAAATTTGATACTTAGGCACAACGGAATATTACTCAGCCCTGAAATCAATGAAATGAGGCCAGTTGCAGCAACTCAGGGGGACTTATGTATGGTCATTGAGAGTGAAATCAGTTAGACAGCAAGAGAAACTTATCATATCACTTATAAAGGGAATCTAAAAATCGCCAACCGTGAACTGAATTACAAACAGAACACCATCACACATTTACAAAACACGCTTACGGCTGCTTAAGGGGAAAAGTGTGGTGCGGTGATGCATAAACCAGGAGGTTGAAATTGGCACAGATACCGTTCCATACGCCAATAATGTAATCGCCAAGACATACTCATGGTTCAAGGAACTGGACTCAGCACACTCTATTCACAGAAAAAACATATACCTGACTACTAGAAACTAGAATTTATTGATGTCTCTCTGTAAGTGACTCAAGTGGATGTACAGCACCAAGAAACACAACATTGCAAATCAGCTCCAGCCCATTATAAAAATTAATTATAAAAAGAGAAAGACAGTGAGAGAGAGAGGAATTCTTACAAAATTCAATCAGGGGCTGTGAGGCAACTGGACTGACCACATCTACACTCACAGCTGAATGGGACGTAAGGCTGGACACCCTAACCCTAAACCCTAACCCTAACCCAACCCTAACCCTACCTTAACCCTAACCCTAACCCAACACTAACCCTAACCCTAAACCTAAACCCTAACCCTAACCCCTAACCCTAACCCAACCCTAAGCCTAACCCTAACCCCTAGCCCTAGCCCTAACCCTGACCCTAACCCCTAACCCCTAACCCTAACCAAGTTCACAAGTAAACTTCTCGCCCACCTGGAGAGAGTGATTTCATTTGAAAGAGTAAAGACACAATCAGCTCAGTAATTGGCCACGGGGGCTGGAGGGGCCAAGGTTAACCTGAGCTGGAGGAACGTGGGTGCCTGCCTGGATGCTCAGAGGCCAAGGGCTGTTCTGAGACCTGCTTGGACACCCGTGCAGATGGAACAAAGGATCCGCCCAGTCCCAAGAGGGCCCCACCGGCCCTCACGAACGCAACACCAGACTTCCCAGGTGGCGCAGTGGTTAAGAATCCACCTGCCAATGCAGGAGACACGGGTTTGAGCCCTGGTCAGGGAAGATCCCACATGCTGTGGAGCAACTAAGCCCGTGCACCACAACTACTGAGCCTGCGCTCTAGAACCCGCGAGCCCCAACTGCTGAAGCCCACGCGCTTAGAGCCTGTGCTCTGCAACAAGAGAAGCCACCGCAATGAGAAGCCCCCACTCGCCGCAACTAGAGAAAGCCTCCGGGCAGCAATGCAGACCCAACACAGCCCAAAATTCATTAATTAATTAATTAATTAAGAAAAAAAAAAAGGCAGCACCTGGGGGCTGGCAGACTGATGCACCAAGTCTTACATCACGTCTACTTAGTATCCTGCATGTCAGGGCCATGCTGGACCTGGGGCTGCCCAGACAGAGTGGGGCCTGCATCACCCTTCCCAGGAGGGAGGGTGGAGGGAAACCCTGCATGACCTCTGAGGCCCTAAGAACCCTTGACTAAGGCTGAGCTCAATTTGAAACAGTGGGTGACCAGAGCGGACATTTCATTCATCTATCAATGAGAATCCAGCACTGGAGGAGCAGAAAACAATGGCCTCGCTCAACCTTGACGCTAATCCCGACATGGACCCTAACCCTAAACTCTGATCCTGACCCTAAGCCCTGACCTAACCTTAGCCTAACCCGTACCCTAAACCTGTACCTTACCCTAACCCATGCTCTACCCGTATCCTACCTGTACCCCAATTCTAACCCATACCCTAACACCCACTCTAACACAGAACCCTAACACCCTGAGACCAAAACCATAAACCTTCACCAATAAGCAAAACCATAACCATAACCAAACCATAAAATATAGTCATTAACCATACCCATAAATAACTCATTAACCATAAAACTTAAACCATAACAGCAACCATAAACCATACACAGCCCCAACCCTCACACCAGCCCCAGCCCTAATGCTAACCCTCCAAACCACTTACACCAAGCCAAGTCTAATCAGATTATACAACTACATCTTGAAAAAGAAAACTGGGGAATTCTCTGGTGGCCCAGTGGTTAGGACTCTGTGCTTTCACTGCCAAGGGCTCGGGTTCGATCCCTGACTGGGGAACTAAGATCCCACAAGCCATGGGACGTGGCCAAAATAAATAGATAAGTAAAATGAAATAAAACCACTATTTTAAAAAAGATTTTAAAAATAAAGGAAAAAAACAAGAAAACTACCCCAGTACAACTTATAAATAGGAATGTAAAAATCTATCACACAATAATAGCAACATGAAACCAACAGAACTTTAAATGGATAATGCCATAAGCAAGTATCTCTACACCAGGAATTTCAGGTTGCTCAACATATGAAAAGTAAGCAATGTATTCAACCACAATAATGGTGTGAAGTAAAAACACATAATCATATCAATTAATGCAAAACATCTACAATGAAAATCCAGTGTTATTTCATGAAAAACACTCAAGAAAGCAGGAATAAAAGGAAATTTGTTCAATATGGAAAAGAGTAGTACAAAAAGCCACAGCAAACATCATGCTCAACGTTAAAGACTGAAAGATTTACTCCTGAAATCAGGAACAGGGCCAGGAAGCTGGCCTTCATCACCGTTACTCAATAGTGTACTGGAAGTTCTACCCAGAATCTTGAGGAAAGAAAGAAAAGGCATCCATGGGTGAATGGAAAAATTAAAACCGTGTCTCTTCACAGAACATAGGTCACATCATCTTATATATAAAACTACCTATAATCAGCAAAGAAATTATTTGAGCTAATCAACTAATTAATAAGCAGTGTTACAGAACAAAACATCAATTCATGAAAATCTATCTTATATGCATACGCTGGCAAAAAATAATCTGAAAAAGAATTTATGAGAACAATTCCATTTTTAATAATGTCAACATCAATATTTAGGAGTATGTTTAATCAAGGTACAAGACTTGTTTTTATGTATGTAAAGTTGTATGTTTGAAATTACTGGAAAGTCAATTACTTTTCAAAACATCATGTCTGTCAACAGCATGCCAGAAGAGCAGAGAAAACATCAAACTTCCATATAGAAGCCAAGCCTTACCCAGATCCAGTTCACCCAAAGTCCACATGTCATTTAGAGGCACTGTGGGAAGGTTATATTAGGAGCCGCCGTGTTCCGTGTTGTGGACGACCTGGATATGGTAGAAACAGTGGGATTTTTGAATTCCAATTTTCCACTTCATTCCACAAAAAAACTATTAGAACTAATAAATCAATTCAGTAAAGTTGCAAAATCAATACACAGAAATCAGTTGCCTTTCTAAACACTAATAATGAACCATCAGAAAGAGAAAGAAAGCAACCCTATTTACAACTGCATCAAAAAGAACAAAATACCTGGGAATAAAGTCAACCAAGGAGGTGAAAGACCTGCACACTGAAAACTTGAAGACATTGATGAAGACATTGAAAGACACACCAATAAATGGAAAGATATCCTGTTCTCATGGAATGGAACAATTAATATTGTTAAAATATCCATGCTACCCGAAGCAGTGGACACAGGGAATGCAATCCCTCCCAAAATTCCACGGTATTTCCCCCCAAAATAGAGCAAATCCTCCTAATATCTGTGGGGAACCACAAAGGACCCCAAATAGCCAAAGAAACCCTGAAAAAAGAGAACGGGCTGGAGGCATCTCCCTCCCTGACGTCACACTCTGCTCAGAAGCTACAGTCACCAAAACAGTGTGGAACTGGCTCAAAACGGGCGCAGGGACCAGAGGAACAGGACAGAGAGACCAGAATTCAACCCACACGGACGGGGTCGGTGAATTTATGACACAGGGACCAAGGGCACACCAAGGAGCACGACACTCCCCACGATAAATGGTGCTGGGAAAACTGGACGCCCCATAACTCACGCTGGCTACCCTGCACACAAACCTGACCCAAACACCCAGCTTTCCACGCCAAGCCCTCCCTCGCTCACACGAAGACGGACCCCCTCAACGGTCAGTCGCCCACAGGAAGCTTCTCCCCACTTTTCCTCACCATCTCTTCACCTTTTCCTCAGGCATCACCTGGGTCCTCAGGAAACCTAGTTCCCCAGTCAGCGTGGACGCAGCCCCATTTTGTCCTGAAGCCGAAACCCCAGCGAGTCCTAAGGAGACGGAGACCGAGCTCCTCTCAGCAGAGACGCTGAGCCGGGCGTCCTACCCGAAGGCCCCCGCCCCCGCCCCCGCCCCCGCGCCTGAGGCGGCTCAACTCCTCTCAGCTGCCCTCACAATGGAGTTCCATGGAAGGAGCATGCGCTGTGGGTCAGAGAGGCGAACTCGGCGCCACCCTGTGGTCAGTGCAGGAAGTGCAGGCCGCGCCTCCCTCACAGGTCACTGGGGGCAGCGTGCCCTACTGACAGGACTGCTGAATCCATTAAACTGGAAATTCAAACGAAAATGGAGTCTCTATCCCAAAAGTTTTCTAAAAGTAGTTAAGGAACAATTAATTGGAAACCATTTGGAAGGAAGTGAATGTAGATGCAAACTTTACAACTTATACCAAATTCACTCAAAGTTATTCAGAGGCAAATTTTATTTTAGTTTATAACTTATGTTTGGCTGCGTTGGGTCTTCGTTGCTGCATGTGGGCTTTCTCTAGTTGCGTCGAGCGGGGCTACTCTTCGTTGCGGTGCACGGGCTTCTCATTGCGGTGGCTTCTCTTGTGAGCGAGCACGGGCTCTAGGCGCGCAGGCTTCAGTAGTTGTGCCGCGCAGGCTTGGTTGCTCTGCGGCATGTGGGATCTTCCCGGACCAGGGCTCGAGCCCGTGTCCCCTGCATTGGCAGGCGGACTCTTAACCACTGCGTCACCAGGGAAGTCCCCACAGACAAACTTTAAATACAAAACTATTCAAGGGGCTCCCCTGGTGGCGCAGTGGTTGAGAATCTGCCTGCTAATGCAGGGGACACGGGTTCGAGCCCTGGTCTGGGAAGATCCCACATGCCGCGGAGCAACCAGGCCCGTGAGCCACAACTCCTGAACCTGCGCGTCTGGAGCCTGTGCTCCGCAACAAGACAGGCCGCGATAGTGAGAGGCCCGCGCACCGCGATGAAGAGTGGCCCCCGCTTGCCACAACTAGAGAAAGCCTTCGCACAGAAACGAAGACCCAACACAGCCAAAAATAAATAAATTATTTAATCAATTAAAAAGAAAAGCTGTCTCTCAAATTTAACTTCCAGAATATATTCAGGAAAAACGCATACGCCCTTTTTGGCCAACCAAAGAAGCGGGCAATGCAAATCAACACTACAAAGAGGTATCACTTCGAGTCAGAAAAAAGGACCATCCTCACAAAGGGTAAAAACCAGATATGCAGGACAAGGAGAGGAGAAAAGGGAGCCTCGTTACGCTGAAGGGGGGAATGTAAATTGCCAACGGCCACTCTGGAGAAGTGTGCTGTGTTTCCTAAAACATCTAAAAAACAGAGCTACAAAGCATAGGGCGCTTCCACTCATGGGCCTATATGTTGGAAAATCCAAAAATCCACCGGACGCAGGCACCCCGTTTACTGCTGCTATGTTTACAACAGCCTCGACTTGGGTACAACTTCATAGTCCTTGGAAGGAAAAAATGGTGAAAGAAAATTTGATACTTAAGCACAACGGAATATTACTCAGCCCTGAAATCAATGAAATGAGGCCAGTTGCAGCAACTCAGGGGGACTTATGTATGGTCATTGAGAGTGAAATCAGTTAGACAGCAAGAGAAACTTATCATATCACTTATAAAGGGAATCTAAAAATCGCCAACCGTGAACTGAATTACAAACAGAACACCATCACACATTTACAAAACACACTTACGGCTGCTTAAGGGGAAAAGTGTGGTGCGGTGATGCATAAACCAGGAGGTTGAAATTGGCACAGATACCGTTCCATACGCCAATAATGTAATCGCCAAGACATACTCATGGTTCAAGGAACTGGACTCAGCACACTCTATTCACAGAAAAAACATATATCTGACTACTAGAAACTAGAAAAGAATTTATTGATGTCTCTCTGTAAGTGACTCAAGTGGATGTACAGCACCAAGAAACACAACATTGCAAATCAGCTCCAGCCCATTATAAAAATTAATTATAAAAAGAGAAAGACAGTGAGAGAGAGAGGAATTCTTACAAAATTCAATCAGGGGCTGTGAGGCAACTGGACTGACCACATCTACACTCACAGCTGAATGGGACGTAAGGCTGGACACCCTAACCCTAAACCCTAACCCTAACCCAACCCTAACCCTACCTTAACCCTAACCCTAACCCAACACTAACCCTAACCCTAAACCTAAACCCTAACCCTAACCCCTAACCCTAACCCAACCCTAAGCCTAACCCTAACCCCTAGCCCTAGCCCTAGCCCTAACCCTGACCCTAACCCCTAACCCTTAACCCCTAACCCCTAACCCTAACCAAGTTCACAAGTAAACTTCTCGCCCACCTGGAGAGAGTGATTTCATTTGAAAGAGTAAAGACACAATCAGCTCAGTAATTGGCCACGGGGGCTGGAGGGGCCAAGGTTAACCTGAGCTGGAGGAACGTGGGTGCCTGCCTGGATGCTCAGAGGCCAAGGGCTGTTCTGAGACCTGCTTGGACACCCGTGCAGATGGAACAAAGGATCCGCCCAGTCCCAAGAGGGCCCCACCGGCCCTCACGAACGCAACACCAGACTTCCCAGGTGGCGCAGTGGTTAAGAATCCACCTGCCAATGCAGGAGACACGGGTTTGAGCCCTGGTCAGGGAAGATCCCACATGCTGTGGAGCAACTAAGCCCGTGCACCACAACTACTGAGCCTGCGCTCTAGAACCCGCGAGCCCCAACTGCTGAAGCCCACGCGCTTAGAGCCTGTGCTCTGCAACAAGAGAAGCCACCGCAATGAGAAGCCCCCACTCGCCGCAACTAGAGAAAGCCTCCGGGCAGCAATGCAGACCCAACACAGCCCAAAATTCATTAATTAATTAATTAATTAAGAAAAAAAAAAAAAGGCAGCACCTGGGGGCTGGCAGACTGATGCACCAAGTCTTACATCACGTCTACTTAGTATCCTGCATGTCAGGGCCATGCTGGACCTGGGGCTGCCCAGACAGAGTGGGGCCTGCATCACCCTTCCCAGGAGGGAGGGTGGAGGGAAACCCTGCATGACCTCTGAGGCCCTAAGAACCCTTGACTAAGGCTGAGCTCAATTTGAAACAGTGGGTGACCAGAGCGGACATTTCATTCATCTATCAATGAGAATCCAGCACTGGAGGAGCAGAAAACAATGGCCTCGCTCAACCTTGACGCTAATCCCGACATGGACCCTAACCCTAAACTCTGATCCTGACCCTAAGCCCTGACCTAACCTTAGCCTAACCCGTACCCTAAACCTGTACCTTACCCTAACCCATGCTCTACCCGTATCCTACCTGTACCCCAATTCTAACCCATACCCTAACACCCACTCTAACACAGAACCCTAACACCCTGAGACCAAAACCATAAACCTTAACCAATAAGCAAAACCATAACCATAACCAAACCATAAAATATAGTCATTAACCATACCCATAAATAACTCATTAACCATAAAACTTAAACCATAACAGCAACCATAAACCATACACAGCCCCAACCCTCACACCAGCCCCAGCCCTAATGCTAACCCTCCAAACCACTTACACCAAGCCAAGTCTAATCAGATTATACAACTACATCTTGAAAAAGAAAACTGGGGAATTCTCTGGTGGCCCAGTGGTTAGGACTCTGTGCTTTCACTGCCAAGGGCTCGGGTTCGATCCCTGACTGGGGAACTAAGATCCCACAAGCCATGGGACGTGGCCAAAATAAATAAATAAGTAAAATGAAATAAAACCACTATTTTAAAAAAGATTTTAAAAATAAAGGAAAAAAACAAGAAAACTACCCCAGTACAACTTATAAATAGGAATGTAAAAATCTATCACACAATAATAGCAACATGAAACCAACAGAACTTTAAATGGATAATGCCATAAGCAAGTATCTCTACACCAGGAATTTCAGGTTGCTCAACATATGAAAAGTAAGCAATGTATTCAACCACAACAATGGTGTGAAGTAAAAACACATAATCATATCAATTAATGCAAAACATCTACAATGAAAATCCAGTGTTATTTCATGAAAAACACTCAAGAAAGCAGGAATAAAAGGAAATTTGTTCAATATGGAAAAGAGTAGTACAAAAAGCCACAGCAAACATCATGCTCAACGTTAAAGACTGAAAGATTTACTCCTGAAATCAGGAACAGGGCCAGGAAGCTGGCCTTCATCACCGTTACTCAATAGTGTACTGGAAGTTCTACCCAGAATCTTGAGGAAAGAAAGAAAAGGCATCCATGGGTGAATGGAAAAATTAAAACCGTGTCTCTTCACAGAACATAGGTCACATCATCTTATATATAAAACTACCTATAATCAGCAAAGAAATTATTTGAGCTAATCAACTAATTAATAAGCAGTGTTACAGAACAAAACATCAATTCATGAAAATCTATCTTATATGCATACGCTGGCAAAAAATAATCTGAAAAAGAATTTATGAGAACAATTCCATTTTTAATAATGTCAACATCAATATTTAGGAGTATGTTTAATCAAGGTACAAGACTTGTTTTTATGTATGTAAAGTTGTATGTTTGAAATTACTGGAAAGTCAATTACTTTTCAAAACATCATGTCTGTCAACAGCATGCCAGAAAAGCAGAGAAAACATCAAACTTCCATATAGAAGCCAAGCCTTACCCAGATCCAGTTCACCCAAAGTCCACATGTCATTTAGAGGCACTGTGGGAAGGTTATATTAGGAGCCGCCGTGTTCCGTGTTGTGGACGACCTGGATATGGTAGAAACAGTGGGATTTTTGAATTCCAATTTTCCACTTCATTCCACAAAAAAACTATTAGAACTAATAAATCAATTCAGTAAAGTTGCAAAATCAATACACAGAAATCAGTTGCCTTTCTAAACACTAATAATGAACCATCAGAAAGAGAAAGAAAGCAACCCTATTTACAACTGCATCAAAAAGAACAAAATACCTGGGAATAAAGTCAACCAAGGAGGTGAAAGACCTGCACACTGAAAACTTGAAGACATTGATGAAGACATTGAAAGACACACCAATAAATGGAAAGATATCCTGTTCTCATGGAATGGAACAATTAATATTGTTAAAATATCCATGCTACCCGAAGCAGTGGACACAGGGAATGCAATCCCTCCCAAAATTCCACGGTATTTCCCCCCAAAATAGAGCAAATCCTCCTAATATCTGTGGGGAACCACAAAGGACCCCAAATAGCCAAAGAAACCCTGAAAAAAGAGAACGGGCTGGAGGCATCTCCCTCCCTGACGTCACACTCTGCTCAGAAGCTACAGTCACCAAAACAGTGTGGAACTGGCTCAAAACGGGCGCAGGGACCAGAGGAACAGGACAGAGAGACCAGAATTCAACCCACACGGACGGGGTCGGTGAATTTATGACACAGGGACCAAGGGCACACCAAGGAGCACGACACTCCCCACGATAAATGGTGCTGGGAAAACTGGACGCCCCATAACTCACGCTGGCTACCCTGCACACAAACCTGACCCAAACACCCAGCTTTCCACGCCAAGCCCTCCCTCGCTCACACGAAGACGGACCCCCTCAACGGTCAGTCGCCCACAGGAAGCTTCTCCCCACTTTTCCTCACCGTCTCTTCACCTTTTCCTCAGGCATCACCTGGGTCCTCAGGAAACCTAGTTCCCCAGTCAGCGTGGAAGCAGCCCCATTTTGTCCTGAAGCCGAAACCCCAGCGAGTCCTGAGGAGACGGAGACCGAGCTCCTCTCAGCAGAGACGCTGAGCCGGGCGTCCTACCCGAAGGCCCCCGCCCCCGCCCCCGCCCCCGCCCCCGCGCCTGAGGCGGCTCAACTCCTCTCAGCTGCCCTCACAATGGAGTTCCATGGAAGGAGCATGCGCTGTGGGTCAGAGAGGCGAACTCGGCGCCACCCTGTGGTCAGTGCAGGAAGTGCAGGCCGCGCCTCCCTCACAGGTCACTGGGGGCAGCGTGCCCTACTGACAGGACTGCTGAATCCATTAAACTGGAAATTCAAACGAAAATGGAGTCTCTATCCCAAAAGTTTTCTAAAAGTAGTTAAGGAACAATTAATTGGAAACCATTTGGAAGGAAGTGAATGCAGATGCAAACTTTACAACTTATACCAAATTCACTCAAAGTTATTCAGAGGCAAATTTTATTTTAGTTTATAATTTATGTTTGGCTGCGTTGGGTCTTCGTTGCTGCATGTGGGCTTTCTCTAGTTGCGTCGAGCGGGGCTACTCTTCGTTGCGGTGCACGGGCTTCTCATTGCGGTGGCTTCTCTTGTGAGCGAGCACGGGCTCTAGGCGCGCAGGCTTCAGTAGTTGTGCCGCGCAGGCTTGGTTGCTCTGCGGCATGTGGGATCTTCCCGGACCAGGGCTCGAGCCCGTGTCCCCTGCATTGGCAGGCGGACTCTTAACCACTGCGTCACCAGGGAAGTCCCCACAGACAAACTTTAAATACAAAACTATTCAAGGGGCTCCCCTGGTGGCGCAGTGGTTGAGAATCTGCCTGCTAATGCAGGGGACACGGGTTCGAGCCCTGGTCTGGGAAGATCCCACATGCCGCGGAGCAACCAGGCCCGTGAGCCACAACTCCTGAACCTGCGCGTCTGGAGCCTGTGCTCCGCAACAAGACAGGCCGCGATAGTGAGAGGCCCGCGCACCGCGATGAAGAGTGGCCCCCGCTTGCCACAACTAGAGAAAGCCTTCGCACAGAAACGAAGACCCAACACAGCCAAAAATAAATAAATTATTTAATCAATTAAAAAGAAAAGCTGTCTCTCAAATTTAACTTCCAGAATATATTCAGGAAAAACGCATACGCCCTTTTTGGCCAACCAAAGAAGCGGGCAATGCAAATCAACACTACAAAGAGGTATCACTTCGAGTCAGAAAAAAGGACCATCCTCACAAAGGGTAAAAACCAGATATGCAGGACAAGGAGAGGAGAAAAGGGAGCCTCGTTACGCTGAAGGGGGGAATGTAAATTGCCAACGGCCACTCTGGAGAAGTGTGCTGTGTTTCCTAAAACATCTAAAAAACAGAGCTACAAAGCATAGGGCGCTTCCACTCATGGGCCTATATGTTGGAAAATCCAAAAATCCACCGGACGCAGGCACCCCGTTTACTGCTGCTATGTTTACAACAGCCTCGACTTGGGTACAACTTCATAGTCCTTGGAAGGAAAAAATGGTGAAAGAAAATTTGATACTTAAGCACAACGGAATATTACTCAGCCCTGAAATCAATGAAATGAGGCCAGTTGCAGCAACTCAGGGGGACTTATGTATGGTCATTGAGAGTGAAATCAGTTAGACAGCAAGAGAAACTTATCATATCACTTATAAAGGGAATCTAAAAATCGCCAACCGTGAACTGAATTACAAACAGAACACCATCACACATTTACAAAACACACTTACGGCTGCTTAAGGGGAAAAGTGTGGTGCGGTGATGCATAAACCAGGAGGTTGAAATTGGCACAGATACCGTTCCATTCGCCAATAATGTAATCGCCAAGACATACTCATGGTTCAAGGAACTGGACTCAGCACACTCTATTCACAGAAAAAACATATATCTGACTACTAGAAACTAGAAAAGAATTTATTGATGTCTCTCTGTAAGTGACTCAAGTGGATGTACAGCACCAAGAAACACAACATTGCAAATCAGCTCCAGCCCATTATAAAAATTAATTATAAAAAGAGAAAGACAGTGAGAGAGAGAGGAATTCTTACAAAATTCAATCAGGGGCTGTGAGGCAACTGGACTGACCACATCTACACTCACAGCTGAATGGGACGTAAGGCTGGACACCCTAACCCTAAACCCTAACCCTAACCCAACCCTAACCCTACCTTAACCCTAACCCTAACCCAACACTAACCCTAACCCTGAACCTAAACCCTAACCCTAACCCCTAACCCTAACCCAACCCTAAGCCTAACCCTAACCCCTAGCCCTAGCCCTAGCCCTAACCCTGACCCTAACCCCTAACCCTTAACCCCTAACCCCTAACCCTAACCAAGTTCACAAGTAAACTTCTCGCCCACCTGGAGAGAGTGATTTCATTTGAAAGAGTAAAGACACAATCAGCTCAGTAATTGGCCACGGGGGCTGGAGGGGCCAAGGTTAACCTGAGCTGGAGGAACGTGGGTGCCTGCCTGGATGCTCAGAGGCCAAGGGCTGTTCTGAGACCTGCTTGGACACCCGTGCAGATGGAACAAAGGATCCGCCCAGTCCCAAGAGGGCCCCACCGGCCCTCACGAACGCAACACCAGACTTCCCAGGTGGCGCAGTGGTTAAGAATCCACCTGCCAATGCAGGAGACACGGGTTTGAGCCCTGGTCAGGGAAGATCCCACATGCTGTGGAGCAACTAAGCCCGTGCACCACAACTACTGAGCCTGCGCTCTAGAACCCGCGAGCCACAACTGCTGAAGCCCACGCGCTTAGAGCCTGTGCTCTGCAACAAGAGAAGCCACCGCAATGAGAAGCCCCCACTCGCCGCAACTAGAGAAAGCCTCCGGGCAGCAATGCAGACCCAACACAGCCCAAAATTCATTAATTAATTAATTAATTAAGAAAAAAAAAAAAAGGCAGCACCTGGGGGCTGGCAGACTGATGCACCAAGTCTTACATCACGTCTACTTAGTATCCTGCATGTCAGGGCCATGCTGGACCTGGGGCTGCCCAGACAGAGTGGGGCCTGCATCACCCTTCCCAGGAGGGAGGGTGGAGGGAAACCCTGCATGACCTCTGAGGCCCTAAGAACCCTTGACTAAGGCTGAGCTCAATTTGAAACAGTGGGTGACCAGAGCGGACATTTCATTCATCTATCAATGAGAATCCAGCACTGGAGGAGCAGAAAACAATGGCCTCGCTCAACCTTGACGCTAATCCTGACATGGACCCTAACCCTAAACTCTGATCCTGACCCTAAGCCCTGACCTAACCTTAGCCTAACCCGTACCCTAAACCTGTACCTTACCCTAACCCATGCTCTACCCGTATCCTACCTGTACCCCAATTCTAACCCATACCCTAACACCCACTCTAACACAGAACCCTAACACCCTGAGACCAAAACCATAAACCTTCACCAATAAGCAAAACCATAACCATAACCAAACCATAAAATATAGTCATTAACCATACCCATAAATAACTCATTAACCATAAAACTTAAACCATAACAGCAACCATAAACCATACACAGCCCCAACCCTCACACCAGCCCCAGCCCTAATGCTAACCCTCCAAACCACTTACACCAAGCCAAGTCTAATCAGATTATACAACTACATCTTGAAAAAGAAAACTGGGGAATTCTCTGGTGGCCCAGTGGTTAGGACTCTGTGCTTTCACTGCCAAGGGCTCGGGTTCGATCCCTGACTGGGGAACTAAGATCCCACAAGCCATGGGACGTGGCCAAAATAAATAAATAAGTAAAATGAAATAAAACCACTATTTTAAAAAAGATTTTAAAAATAAAGGAAAAAAACAAGAAAACTACCCCAGTACAACTTATAAATAGGAATGTAAAAATCTATCACACAATAATAGCAACATGAAACCAACAGAACTTTAAATGGATAATGCCATAAGCAAGTATCTCTACACCAGGAATTTCAGGTTGCTCAACATATGAAAAGTAAGCAATGTATTCAACCACAATAATGGTGTGAAGTAAAAACACATAATCATATCAATTAATGCAAAACATCTACAATGAAAATCCAGTGTTATTTCATGAAAAACACTCAAGAAAGCAGGAATAAAAGGAAATTTGTTCAATATGGAAAAGAGTAGTACAAAAAGCCACAGCAAACATCATGCTCAACGTTAAAGACTGAAAGATTTACTCCTGAAATCAGGAACAGGGCCAGGAAGCTGGCCTTCATCACCGTTACTCAATAGTGTACTGGAAGTTCTACCCAGAATCTTGAGGAAAGAAAGAAAAGGCATCCATGGGTGAATGGAAAAATTAAAACCGTGTCTCTTCACAGAACATAGGTCACATCATCTTATATATAAAACTACCTATAATCAGCAAAGAAATTATTTGAGCTAATCAACTAATTAATAAGCAGTGTTACAGAACAAAACATCAATTCATGAAAATCTATCTTATATGCATACGCTGGCAAAAAATAATCTGAAAAAGAATTTATGAGAACAATTCCATTTTTAATAATGTCAACATCAATATTTAGGAGTATGTTTAATCAAGGTACAAGACTTGTTTTTATGTATGTAAAGTTGTATGTTTGAAATTACTGGAAAGTCAATTACTTTTCAAAACATCATGTCTGTCAACAGCATGCCAGAAGAGCAGAGAAAACATCAAACTTCCATATAGAAGCCAAGCCTTACCCAGATCCAGTTCACCCAAAGTCCACATGTCATTTAGAGGCACTGTGGGAAGGTTATATTAGGAGCCGCCGTGTTCCGTGTTGTGGACGACCTGGATATGGTAGAAACAGTGGGATTTTTGAATTCCAATTTTCCACTTCATTCCACAAAAAAACTATTAGAACTAATAAATCAATTCAGTAAAGTTGCAAAATCAATACACAGAAATCAGTTGCCTTTCTAAACACTAATAATGAACCATCAGAAAGAGAAAGAAAGCAACCCTATTTACAACTGCATCAAAAAGAACAAAATACCTGGGAATAAAGTCAACCAAGGAGGTGAAAGACCTGCACACTGAAAACTTGAAGACATTGATGAAGACATTGAAAGACACACCAATAAATGGAAAGATATCCTGTTCTCATGGAATGGAACAATTAATATTGTTAAAATATCCATGCTACCCGAAGCAGTGGACACAGGGAATGCAATCCCTCCCAAAATTCCACGGTATTTCCCCCCAAAATAGAGCAAATCCTCCTAATATCTGTGGGGAACCACAAAGGACCCCAAATAGCCAAAGAAACCCTGAAAAAAGAGAACGGGCTGGAGGCATCTCCCTCCCTGACGTCACACTCTGCTCAGAAGCTACAGTCACCAAAACAGTGTGGAACTGGCTCAAAACGGGCGCAGGGACCAGAGGAACAGGACAGAGAGACCAGAATTCAACCCACACGGACGGGGTCGGTGAATTTATGACACAGGGACCAAGGGCACACCAAGGAGCACGACACTCCCCACGATAAATGGTGCTGGGAAAACTGGACGCCCCATAACTCACGCTGGCTACCCTGCACACAAACCTGACCCAAACACCCAGCTTTCCACGCCAAGCCCTCCCTCGCTCACACGAAGACGGACCCCCTCAACGGTCAGTCGCCCACAGGAAGCTTCTCCCCACTTTTCCTCACCATCTCTTCACCTTTTCCTCAGGCATCACCTGGGTCCTCAGGAAACCTAGTTCCCCAGTCAGCGTGGACGCAGCCCCATTTTGTCCTGAAGCCGAAACCCCAGCGAGTCCTAAGGAGACGGAGACCGAGCTCCTCTCAGCAGAGACGCTGAGCCGGGCGTCCTACCCGAAGGCCCCCGCCCCCGCCCCCGCCCCCGCGCCTGAGGCGGCTCAACTCCTCTCAGCTGCCCTCACAATGGAGTTCCATGGAAGGAGCATGCGCTGTGGGTCAGAGAGGCGAACTCGGCGCCACCCTGTGGTCAGTGCAGGAAGTGCAGGCCGCGCCTCCCTCACAGGTCACTGGGGGCAGCGTGCCCTACTGACAGGACTGCTGAATCCATTAAACTGGAAATTCAAACGAAAATGGAGTCTCTATCCCAAAAGTTTTCTAAAAGTAGTTAAGGAACAATTAATTGGAAACCATTTGGAAGGAAGTGAATGTAGATGCAAACTTTACAACTTATACCAAATTCACTCAAAGTTATTCAGAGGCAAATTTTATTTTAGTTTATAATTTATGTTTGGCTGCTTTGGGTCTTCGTTGCTGCATGTGGGCTTTCTCTAGTTGCGTCGAGCGGGGCTACTCTTCGTTGCGGTGCACGGGCTTCTCATTGCGGTGGCTTCTCTTGTGAGCGAGCACGGGCTCTAGGCGCGCAGGCTTCAGTAGTTGTGCCGCGCAGGCTTGGTTGCTCTGCGGCATGTGGGATCTTCCCGGACCAGGGCTCGAGCCCGTGTCCCCTGCATTGGCAGGCGGACTCTTAACCACTGCGTCACCAGGGAAGTCCCCACAGACAAACTTTAAATACAAAACTATTCAAGGGGCTCCCCTGGTGGCGCAGTGGTTGAGAATCTGCCTGCTAATGCAGGGGACACGGGTTCGAGCCCTGGTCTGGGAAGATCCCACATGCCGCGGAGCAACCAGGCCCGTGAGCCACAACTCCTGAACCTGCGCGTCTGGAGCCTGTGCTCCGCAACAAGACAGGCCGCGATAGTGAGAGGCCCGCGCACCGCGATGAAGAGTGGCCCCCGCTTGCCACAACTAGAGAAAGCCTTCGCACAGAAACGAAGACCCAACACAGCCAAAAATAAATAAATTATTTAATCAATTAAAAAGAAAAGCTGTCTCTCAAATTTAACTTCCAGAATATATTCAGGAAAAACGCATACGCCCTTTTTGGCCAACCAAAGAAGCGGGCAATGCAAATCAACACTACAAAGAGGTATCACTTCGAGTCAGAAAAAAGGACCATCCTCACAAAGGGTAAAAACCAGATATGCAGGACAAGGAGAGGAGAAAAGGGAGCCTCGTTACGCTGAAGGGGGGAATGTAAATTGCCAACGGCCACTCTGGAGAAGTGTGCTGTGTTTCCTAAAACATCTAAAAAACAGAGCTACAAAGCATAGGGCGCTTCCACTCATGGGCCTATATGTTGGAAAATCCAAAAATCCACCGGACGCAGGCACCCCGTTTACTGCTGCTATGTTTACAACAGCCTCGACTTGGGTACAACTTCATAGTCCTTGGAAGGAAAAAATGGTGAAAGAAAATTTGATACTTAAGCACAACGGAATATTACTCAGCCCTGAAATCAATGAAATGAGGCCAGTTGCAGCAACTCAGGGGGACTTATGTATGGTCATTGAGAGTGAAATCAGTTAGACAGCAAGAGAAACTTATCATATCACTTATAAAGGGAATCTAAAAATCGCCAACCGTGAACTGAATTACAAACAGAACACCATCACACATTTACAAAACACACTTACGGCTGCTTAAGGGGAAAAGTGTGGTGCGGTGATGCATAAACCAGGAGGTTGAAATTGGCACAGATACCGTTCCATACGCCAATAATGTAATCGCCAAGACATACTCATGGTTCAAGGAACTGGACTCAGCACACTCTATTCACAGAAAAAACATATATCTGACTACTAGAAACTAGAAAAGAATTTATTGATGTCTCTCTGTAAGTGACTCAAGTGGATGTACAGCACCAAGAAACACAACATTGCAAATCAGCTCCAGCCCATTATAAAAATTAATTATAAAAAGAGAAAGACAGTGAGAGAGAGAGGAATTCTTACAAAATTCAATCAGGGGCTGTGAGGCAACTGGACTGACCACATCTACACTCACAGCTGAATGGGACGTAAGGCTGGACACCCTAACCCTAAACCCTAACCCTAACCCAACCCTAACCCTACCTTAACCCTAACCCTAACCCAACACTAACCCTAACCCTGAACCTAAACCCTAACCCTAACCCCTAACCCTAACCCAACCCTAAGCCAACCCTAACCCCTAGCCCTAGCCCTAGCCCTAACCCTGACCCTAACCCCTAACCCTTAACCCCTAACCCCTAACCCTAACCAAGTTCACAAGTAAACTTCTCGCCCACCTGGAGAGAGTGATTTCATTTGAAAGAGTAAAGACACAATCAGCTCAGTAATTGGCCACGGGGGCTGGAGGGGCCAAGGTTAACCTGAGCTGGAGGAACGTGGGTGCCTGCCTGGATGCTCAGAGGCCAAGGGCTGTTCTGAGACCTGCTTGGACACCCGTGCAGATGGAACAAAGGATCCGCCCAGTCCCAAGAGGGCCCCACCGGCCCTCACGAACGCAACACCAGACTTCCCAGGTGGCGCAGTGGTTAAGAATCCACCTGCCAATGCAGGAGACACGGGTTTGAGCCCTGGTCAGGGAAGATCCCACATGCTGTGGAGCAACTAAGCCCGTGCACCACAACTACTGAGCCTGCGCTCTAGAACCCGCGAGCCCCAACTGCTGAAGCCCACGCGCTTAGAGCCTGTGCTCTGCAACAAGAGAAGCCACCGCAATGAGAAGCCCCCACTCGCCGCAACTAGAGAAAGCCTCCGGGCAGCAATGCAGACCCAACACAGCCCAAAATTCATTAATTAATTAATTAATTAAGAAAAAAAAAAAAGGCAGCACCTGGGGGCTGGCAGACTGATGCACCAAGTCTTCCATCACGTCTACTTAGTATCCTGCATGTCAGGGCCATGCTGGACCTGGGGCTGCCCAGACAGAGTGGGGCCTGCATCACCCTTCCCAGGAGGGAGGGTGGAGGGAAACCCTGCATGACCTCTGAGGCCCTAAGAACCCTTGACTAAGGCTGAGCTCAATTTGAAACAGTGGGTGACCAGAGCGGACATTTCATTCATCTATCAATGAGAATCCAGCACTGGAGGAGCAGAAAACAATGGCCTCGCTCAACCTTGACGCTAATCCTGACATGGACCCTAACCCTAAACTCTGATCCTGACCCTAAGCCCTGACCTAACCTTAGCCTAACCCGTACCCTAAACCTGTACCTTACCCTAACCCATGCTCTACCCGTATCCTACCTGTACCCCAATTCTAACCCATACCCTAACACCCACTCTAACACAGAACCCTAACACCCTGAGACCAAAACCATAAACCTTCACCAATAAGCAAAACCATAACCATAACCAAACCATAAAATATAGTCATTAACCATACCCATAAATAACTCATTAACCATAAAACTTAAACCATAACAGCAACCATAAACCATACACAGCCCCAACCCTCACACCAGCCCCAGCCCTAATGCTAACCCTCCAAACCACTTACACCAAGCCAAGTCTAATCAGATTATACAACTACATCTTGAAAAAGAAAACTGGGGAATTCTCTGGTGGCCCAGTGGTTAGGACTCTGTGCTTTCACTGCCAAGGGCTCGGGTTCGATCCCTGACTGGGGAACTAAGATCCCACAAGCCATGGGACGTGGCCAAAATAAATAAATAAGTAAAATGAAATAAAACCACTATTTTAAAAAAGATTTTAAAAATAAAGGAAAAAAACAAGAAAACTACCCCAGTACAACTTATAAATAGGAATGTAAAAATCTATCACACAATAATAGCAACATGAAACCAACAGAACTTTAAATGGATAATGCCATAAGCAAGTATCTCTACACCAGGAATTTCAGGTTGCTCAACATATGAAAAGTAAGCAATGTATTCAACCACAATAATGGTGTGAAGTAAAAACACATAATCATATCAATTAATGCAAAACATCTACAATGAAAATCCAGTGTTATTTCATGAAAAACACTCAAGAAAGCAGGAATAAAAGGAAATTTGTTCAATATGGAAAAGAGTAGTACAAAAAGCCACAGCAAACATCATGCTCAACGTTAAAGACTGAAAGATTTACTCCTGAAATCAGGAACAGGGCCAGGAAGCTGGCCTTCATCACCGTTACTCAATAGTGTACTGGAAGTTCTACCCAGAATCTTGAGGAAAGAAAGAAAAGGCATCCATGGGTGAATGGAAAAATTAAAACCGTGTCTCTTCACAGAACATAGGTCACATCATCTTATATATAAAACTACCTATAATCAGCAAAGAAATTATTTGAGCTAATCAACTAATTAATAAGCAGTGTTACAGAACAAAACATCAATTCATGAAAATCTATCTTATATGCATACGCTGGCAAAAAATAATCTGAAAAAGAATTTATGAGAACAATTCCATTTTTAATAATGTCAACATCAATATTTAGGAGTATGTTTAATCAAGGTACAAGACTTGTTTTTATGTATGTAAAGTTGTATGTTTGAAATTACTGGAAAGTCAATTACTTTTCAAAACATCATGTCTGTCAACAGCATGCCAGAAGAGCAGAGAAAACATCAAACTTCCATATAGAAGCCAAGCCTTACCCAGATCCAGTTCACCCAAAGTCCACATGTCATTTAGAGGCACTGTGGGAAGGTTATATTAGGAGCCGCCGTGTTCCGTGTTGTGGACGACCTGGATATGGTAGAAACAGTGGGATTTTTGAATTCCAATTTTCCACTTCATTCCACAAAAAAACTATTAGAACTAATAAATCAATTCAGTAAAGTTGCAAAATCAATACACAGAAATCAGTTGCCTTTCTAAACACTAATAATGAACCATCAGAAAGAGAAAGAAAGCAACCCTATTTACAACTGCATCAAAAAGAACAAAATACCTGGGAATAAAGTCAACCAAGGAGGTGAAAGACCTGCACACTGAAAACTTGAAGACATTGATGAAGACATTGAAAGACACACCAATAAATGGAAAGATATCCTGTTCTCATGGAATGGAACAATTAATATTGTTAAAATATCCATGCTACCCGAAGCAGTGGACACAGGGAATGCAATCCCTCCCAAAATTCCACGGTATTTCCCCCCAAAATAGAGCAAATCCTCCTAATATCTGTGGGGAACCACAAAGGACCCCAAATAGCCAAAGAAACCCTGAAAAAAGAGAACGGGCTGGAGGCATCTCCCTCCCTGACGTCACACTCTGCTGAGAAGCTACAGTCACCAAAACAGTGTGGAACTGGCTCAAAACGGGCGCAGGGACCAGAGGAACAGGACAGAGAGACCAGAATTCAACCCACACGGACGGGGTCGGTGAATTTATGACACAGGGACCAAGGGCACACCAAGGAGCACGACACTCCCCACGATAAATGGTGCTGGGAAAACTGGACGCCCCATAACTCACGCTGGCTACCCTGCACACAAACCTGACCCAAACACCCAGCTTTCCACGCCAAGCCCTCCCTCGCTCACACGAAGACGGACCCCCTCAACGGTCAGTCGCCCACAGGAAGCTTCTCCCCACTTTTCCTCACCATCTCTTCACCTTTTCCTCAGGCATCACCTGGGTCCTCAGGAAACCTAGTTCCCCAGTCAGCGTGGACGCAGCCCCATTTTGTCCTGAAGCCGAAACCCCAGCGAGTCCTAAGGAGACGGAGACCGAGCTCCTCTCAGCAGAGACGCTGAGCCGGGCGTCCTACCTGAAGGCCCCCGCCCCCGCCCCCGCGCCTGAGGCGGCTCAACTCCTCTCAGCTGCCCTCACAATGGAGTTCCATGGAAGGAGCATGCGCTGTGGGTCAGAGAGGCGAACTCGGCGCCACCCTGTGGTCAGTGCAGGAAGTGCAGGCCGCGCCTCCCTCACAGGTCACTGGGGGCAGCGTGCCCTACTGACAGGACTGCTGAATCCATTAAACTGGAAATTCAAACGAAAATGGAGTCTCTATCCCAAAAGTTTTCTAAAAGTAGTTAAGGAACAATTAATTGGAAACCATTTGGAAGGAAGTGAATGTAGATGCAAACTTTACAACTTATACCAAATTCACTCAAAGTTATTCAGAGGCAAATTTTATTTTAGTTTATAATTTATGTTTGGCTGCATTGGGTCTTCGTTGCTGCATGTGGGCTTTCTCTAGTTGCGTCGAGCGGGGCTACTCTTCGTTGCGGTGCACGGGCTTCTCATTGCGGTGGCTTCTCTTGTGAGCGAGCACGGGCTCTAGGCGCGCAGGCTTCAGTAGTTGTGCCGCGCAGGCTTGGTTGCTCTGCGGCATGTGGGATCTTCCCGGACCAGGGCTCGAGCCCGTGTCCCCTGCATTGGCAGGCGGACTCTTAACCACTGCGTCACCAGGGAAGTCCCCACAGACAAACTTTAAATACAAAACTATTCAAGGGGCTCCCCTGGTGGCGCAGTGGTTGAGAATCTGCCTGCTAATGCAGGGGACACGGGTTCGAGCCCTGGTCTGGGAAGATCCCACATGCCGCGGAGCAACCAGGCCCGTGAGCCACAACTCCTGAACCTGCGCGTCTGGAGCCTGTGCTCCGCAACAAGACAGGCCGCGATAGTGAGAGGCCCGCGCACCGCGATGAAGAGTGGCCCCCGCTTGCCACAACTAGAGAAAGCCTTCGCACAGAAACGAAGACCCAACACAGCCAAAAATAAATAAATTATTTAATCAATTAAAAAGAAAAGCTGTCTCTCAAATTTAACTTCCAGAATATATTCAGGAAAAACGCATACGCCCTTTTTGGCCAACCAAAGAAGCGGGCAATGCAAATCAACACTACAAAGAGGTATCACTTCGAGTCAGAAAAAAGGACCATCCTCACAAAGGGTAAAAACCAGATATGCAGGACAAGGAGAGGAGAAAAGGGAGCCTCGTTACGCTGAAGGGGGGAATGTAAATTGCCAACGGCCACTCTGGAGAAGTGTGCTGTGTTTCCTAAAACATCTAAAAAACAGAGCTACAAAGCATAGGGCGCTTCCACTCATGGGCCTATATGTTGGAAAATCCAAAAATCCACCGGACGCAGGCACCCCGTTTACTGCTGCTATGTTTACAACAGCCTCGACTTGGGTACAACTTCATAGTCCTTGGAAGGAAAAAATGGTGAAAGAAAATTTGATACTTAAGCACAACGGAATATTACTCAGCCCTGAAATCAATGAAATGAGGCCAGTTGCAGCAACTCAGGGGGACTTATGTATGGTCATTGAGAGTGAAATCAGTTAGACAGCAAGAGAAACTTATCATATCACTTATAAAGGGAATCTAAAAATCGCCAACCGTGAACTGAATTACAAACAGAACACCATCACACATTTACAAAACACACTTACGGCTGCTTAAGGGGAAAAGTGTGGTGCGGTGATGCATAAACCAGGAGGTTGAAATTGGCACAGATACCGTTCCATACGCCAATAATGTAATCGCCAAGACATACTCATGGTTCAAGGAACTGGACTCAGCACACTCTATTCACAGAAAAAACATATATCTGACTACTAGAAACTAGAATTTATTGATGTCTCTCTGTAAGTGACTCAAGTGGATGTACAGCACCAAGAAACACAACATTGCAAATCAGCTCCAGCCCATTATAAAAATTAATTATAAAAAGAGAAAGACAGTGAGAGAGAGAGGAATTCTTACAAAATTCAATCAGGGGCTGTGAGGCAACTGGACTGACCACATCTACACTCACAGCTGAATGGGACGTAAGGCTGGACACCCTAACCCTAAACCCTAACCCTAACCCAACCCTAACCCTACCTTAACCCTAACCCTAACCCAACACTAACCCTAACCCTAAACCTAAACCCTAACCCTAACCCCTAACCCTAACCCAACCCTAAGCCTAACCCTAACCCCTAGCCCTAGCCCTAGCCCTAACCCTGACCCTAACCCCTAACCCTTAACCCCTAACCCCTAACCCTAACCAAGTTCACAAGTAAACTTCTCGCCCACCTGGAGAGAGTGATTTCATTTGAAAGAGTAAAGACACAATCAGCTCAGTAATTGGCCACGGGGGCTGGAGGGGCCAAGGTTAACCTGAGCTGGAGGAACGTGGGTGCCTGCCTGGATGCTCAGAGGCCAAGGGCTGTTCTGAGACCTGCTTGGACACCCGTGCAGATGGAACAAAGGATCCGCCCAGTCCCAAGAGGGCCCCACCGGCCCTCACGAACGCAACACCAGACTTCCCAGGTGGCGCAGTGGTTAAGAATCCACCTGCCAATGCAGGAGACACGGGTTTGAGCCCTGGTCAGGGAAGATCCCACATGCTGTGGAGCAACTAAGCCCGTGCACCACAACTACTGAGCCTGCGCTCTAGAACCCGCGAGCCCCAACTGCTGAAGCCCACGCGCTTAGAGCCTGTGCTCTGCAACAAGAGAAGCCACCGCAATGAGAAGCCCCCACTCGCCGCAACTAGAGAAAGCCTCCGGGCAGCAATGCAGACCCAACACAGCCCAAAATTAATTAATTAATTAATTAATTAAGAAAAAAAAAAAAAGGCAGCACCTGGGGGCTGGCAGACTGATGCACCAAGTCTTACATCACGTCTACTTAGTATCCTGCATGTCAGGGCCATGCTGGACCTGGGGCTGCCCAGACAGAGTGGGGCCTGCATCACCCTTCCCAGGAGGGAGGGTGGAGGGAAACCCTGCATGACCTCTGAGGCCCTAAGAACCCTTGACTAAGGCTGAGCTCAATTTGAAACAGTGGGTGACCAGAGCGGACATTTCATTCATCTATCAATGAGAATCCAGCACTGGAGGAGCAGAAAACAATGGCCTCGCTCAACCTTGACGCTAATCCTGACATGGACCCTAACCCTAAACTCTGATCCTGACCCTAAGCCCTGACCTAACCTTAGCCTAACCCGTACCCTAAACCTGTACCTTACCCTAACCCATGCTCTACCCGTATCCTTCCTGTACCCCAATTCTAACCCATACCCTAACACCCACTCTAACACAGAACCCTAACACCCTGAGACCAAAACCATAAACCTTAACCAATAAGCAAAACCATAACCATAACCAAACCATAAAATATAGTCATTAACCATACCCATAAATAACTCATTAACCATAAAACTTAAACCATAACAGCAACCATAAACCATACACAGCCCCAACCCTCACACCAGCCCCAGCCCTAATGCTAACCCTCCAAACCACTTACACCAAGCCAAGTCTAATCAGATTATACAACTACATCTTGAAAAAGAAAACTGGGGAATTCTCTGGTGGCCCAGTGGTTAGGACTCTGTGCTTTCACTGCCAAGGGCTCGGGTTCGATCCCTGACTGGGGAACTAAGATCCCACAAGCCATGGGACGTGGCCAAAATAAATAAATAAGTAAAATGAAATAAAACCACTATTTTAAAAAAGATTTTAAAAATAAAGGAAAAAAACAAGAAAACTACCCCAGTACAACTTATAAATAGGAATGTAAAAATCTATCACACAATAATAGCAACATGAAACCAACAGAACTTTAAATGGATAATGCCATAAGCAAGTATCTCTACACCAGGAATTTCAGGTTGCTCAACATATGAAAAGTAAGCAATGTATTCAACCACAATAATGGTGTGAAGTAAAAACACATAATCATATCAATTAATGCAAAACATCTACAATGAAAATCCAGTGTTATTTCACGAAAAACACTCAAGAAAGCAGGAATAAAAGGAAATTTGTTCAATATGGAAAAGAGTAGTACAAAAAGCCACAGCAAACATCATGCTCAACGTTAAAGACTGAAAGATTTACTCCTGAAATCAGGAACAGGGCCAGGAAGCTGGCCTTCATCACCGTTACTCAATAGTGTACTGGAAGTTCTACCCAGAATCTTGAGGAAAGAAAGAAAAGGCATCCATGGGTGAATGGAAAAATTAAAACCGTGTCTCTTCACAGAACATAGGTCACATCATCTTATATATAAAACTACCTATAATCAGCAAAGAAATTATTTGAGCTAATCAACTAATTAATAAGCAGTGTTACAGAACAAAACATCAATTCATGAAAATCTATCTTATATGCATACGCTGGCAAAAAATAATCTGAAAAAGAATTTATGAGAACAATTCCATTTTTAATAATGTCAACATCAATATTTAGGAGTATGTTTAATCAAGGTACAAGACTTGTTTTTATGTATGTAAAGTTGTATGTTTGAAATTACTGGAAAGTCAATTACTTTTCAAAACATCATGTCTGTCAACAGCATGCCAGAAGAGCAGAGAAAACATCAAACTTCCATATAGAAGCCAAGCCTTACCCAGATCCAGTTCACCCAAAGTCCACATGTCATTTAGAGGCACTGTGGGAAGGTTATATTAGGAGCCGCCGTGTTCCGTGTTGTGGACGACCTGGATATGGTAGAAACAGTGGGATTTTTGAATTCCAATTTTCCACTTCATTCCACAAAAAAACTATTAGAATAAATCAATTCAGTAAAGTTGCAAAATCAATACACAGAAATCAGCTGCCTTTCTAAACACTAATAATGAACCATCAGAAAGAGAAAGAAAGCAACCCTATTTACAACTGCATCAAAAAGAACAAAATACCTGGGAATAAAGTCAACCAAGGAGGGGAAAGACCGGCACACTGAAAACTTTAAGACATTGATGAAGACATTGAAAGACACACCAATAAATGGAAAGATATCCTGTTCTCATGGAATGGAACAATTAATATTGTTAAAATATCCATGCTACCCGAAGCAGTGGACACAGGGAATGCAATCCCTCCCAAAATTCCACGGTATTTCCCCCCAAAATAGAGCAAATCCTCCTAATATCTGTGGGGAACCACAAAGGACCCCAAATAGCCAAAGAAACCCTGAAAAAAGAGAACGGGCTGGAGGCATCTCCCTCCCTGACGTCACACTCTGCTCAGAAGCTACAGTCACCAAAACAGTGTGGAACTGGCTCAAAACGGGCGCAGGGACCAGAGGAACAGGACAGAGAGACCAGAATTCAACCCACACGGACGGGGTCGGTGAATTTATGACACAGGGACCAAGGGCACACCAAGGAGCACGACACTCCCCACGATAAATGGTGCTGGGAAAACTGGACGCCCCATAACTCACGCTGGCTACCCTGCACACAAACCTGACCCAAACACCCAGCTTTCCACGCCAAGCCCTCCCTCGCTCACACGAAGACGGACCCCCTCAACGGTCAGTCGCCCACAGGAAGCTTCTCCCCACTTTTCCTCACCATCTCTTCACCTTTTCCTCAGGCATCACCTGGGTCCTCAGGAAACCTAGTTCCCCAGTCAGCGTGGACGCAGCCCCATTTTGTCCTGAAGCCGAAACCCCAGCGAGTCCTAAGGAGACGGAGACCGAGCTCCTCTCAGCAGAGACGCTGAGCCGGGCGTCCTACCCGAAGGCCCCCGCCCCCGCCCCCGCCCCCGCCCCCGCGCCTGAGGCGGCTCAACTCCTCTCAGCTGCCCTCACAATGGAGTTCCATGGAAGGAGCATGCGCTGTGGGTCAGAGAGGCGAACTCGGCGCCACCCTGTGGTCAGTGCAGGAAGTGCAGGCCGCGCCTCCCTCACAGGTCACTGGGGGCAGCGTGCCCTACTGACAGGACTGCTGAATCCATTAAACTGGAAATTCAAACGAAAATGGAGTCTCTATCCCAAAAGTTTTCTAAAAGTAGTTAAGGAACAATTAATTGGAAACCATTTGGAAGGAAGTGAATGTAGATGCAAACTTTACAACTTATACCAAATTCACTCAAAGTTATTCAGAGGCAAATTTTATTTTAGTTTATAATTTATGTTTGGCTGCGTTGGGTCTTCGTTGCTGCATGTGGGCTTTCTCTAGTTGCGTCGAGCGGGGCTACTCTTCGTTGCGGTGCACGGGCTTCTCATTGCGGTGGCTTCTCTTGTGAGCGAGCACGGGCTCTAGGCGCGCAGGCTTCAGTAGTTGTGCCGCGCAGGCTTGGTTGCTCTGCGGCATGTGGGATCTTCCCGGACCAGGGCTCGAGCCCGTGTCCCCTGCATTGGCAGGCGGACTCTTAACCACTGCGTCACCAGGGAAGTCCCCACAGACAAACTTTAAATACAAAACTATTCAAGGGGCTCCCCTGGTGGCGCAGTGGTTGAGAATCTGCCTGCTAATGCAGGGGACACGGGTTCGAGCCCTGGTCTGGGAAGATCCCACATGCCGCGGAGCAACCAGGCCCGTGAGCCACAACTCCTGAACCTGCGCGTCTGGAGCCTGTGCTCCGCAACAAGACAGGCCGCGATAGTGAGAGGCCCGCGCACCGCGATGAAGAGTGGCCCCCGCTTGCCACAACTAGAGAAAGCCTTCGCACAGAAACGAAGACCCAACACAGCCAAAAATAAATAAATTATTTAATCAATTAAAAAGAAAAGCTGTCTCTCAAATTTAACTTCCAGAATATATTCAGGAAAAACGCATACGCCCTTTTTGGCCAACCAAAGAAGCGGGCAATGCAAATCAACACTACAAAGAGGTATCACTTCGAGTCAGAAAAAAGGACCATCCTCACAAAGGGTAAAAACCAGATATGCAGGACAAGGAGAGGAGAAAAGGGAGCCTCGTTACGCTGAAGGGGGGAATGTAAATTGCCAACGGCCACTCTGGAGAAGTGTGCTGTGTTTCCTAAAACATCTAAAAAACAGAGCTACAAAGCATAGGGCGCTTCCACTCATGGGCCTATATGTTGGAAAATCCAAAAATCCACCGGACGCAGGCACCCCGTTTACTGCTGCTATGTTTACAACAGCCTCGACTTGGGTACAACTTCATAGTCCTTGGAAGGAAAAAATGGTGAAAGAAAATTTGATACTTAAGCACAACGGAATATTACTCAGCCCTGAAATCAATGAAATGAGGCCAGTTGCAGCAACTCAGGGGGACTTATGTATGGTCATTGAGAGTGAAATCAGTTAGACAGCAAGAGAAACTTATCATATCACTTATAAAGGGAATCTAAAAATCGCCAACCGTGAACTGAATTACAAACAGAACACCATCACACATTTACAAAACACACTTACGGCTGCTTAAGGGGAAAAGTGTGGTGCGGTGATGCATAAACCAGGAGGTTGAAATTGGCACAGATACCGTTCCATACGCCAATAATGTAATCGCCAAGACATACTCATGGTTCAAGGAACTGGACTCAGCACACTCTATTCACAGAAAAAACATATATCTGACTACTAGAAACTAGAAAAGAATTTATTGATGTCTCTCTGTAAGTGACTCAAGTGGATGTACAGCACCAAGAAACACAACATTGCAAATCAGCTCCAGCCCATTATAAAAATTAATTATAAAAAGAGAAAGACAGTGAGAGAGAGAGGAATTCTTACAAAATTCAATCAGGGGCTGTGAGGCAACTGGACTGACCACATCTACACTCACAGCTGAATGGGACGTAAGGCTGGACACCCTAACCCTAAACCCTAACCCTAACCCAACCCTAACCCTACCTTAACCCTAACCCTAACCCAACACTAACCCTAACCCTAAACCTAAACCCTAACCCTAACCCCTAACCCTAACCCAACCCTAAGCCTAACCCTAACCCCTAGCCCTAGCCCTAGCCCTAACCCTGACCCTAACCCCTAACCCCTAACCCTAACCAAGTTCACAAGTAAACTTCTCGCCCACCTGGAGAGAGTGATTTCATTTGAAAGAGTAAAGACACAATCAGCTCAGTAATTGGCCACGGGGGCTGGAGGGGCCAAGGTTAACCTGAGCTGGAGGAACGTGGGTGCCTGCCTGGATGCTCAGAGGCCAAGGGCTGTTCTGAGACCTGCTTGGACACCCGTGCAGATGGAACAAAGGATCCGCCCAGTCCCAAGAGGGCCCCACCGGCCCTCACGAACGCAACACCAGACTTCCCAGGTGGCGCAGTGGTTAAGAATCCACCTGCCAATGCAGGAGACACGGGTTTGAGCCCTGGTCAGGGAAGATCCCACATGCTGTGGAGCAACTAAGCCCGTGCACCACAACTACTGAGCCTGCGCTCTAGAACCCGCGAGCCCCAACTGCTGAAGCCCACGCGCTTAGAGCCTGTGCTCTGCAACAAGAGAAGCCACCGCAATGAGAAGCCCCCACTCGCCGCAACTAGAGAAAGCCTCCGGGCAGCAATTCAGACCCAACACAGCCCAAAATTCATTAATTAATTAATTAATTAAGAAAAAAAAAAAGGCAGCACCTGGGGGCTGGCAGACTGATGCACCAAGTCTTACATCACGTCTACTTAGTATCCTGCATGTCAGGGCCATGCTGGACCTGGGGCTGCCCAGACAGAGTGGGGCCTGCATCACCCTTCCCAGGAGGGAGGGTGGAGGGAAACCCTGCATGACCTCTGAGGCCCTAAGAACCCTTGACTAAGGCTGAGCTCAATTTGAAACAGTGGGTGACCAGAGCAGACATTTCATTCATCTATCAATCAGAATCCAGCACTGGAGGAGCAGAAAACAATGGCCTCGCTCAACCTTGACGCTAATCCTGACATGGACCCTAACCCTAAACTCTGATCCTGACCCTAAGCCCTGACCTAACCTTAGCCTAACCCGTACCCTAAACCTGTACCTTACCCTAACCCATGCTCTACCCGTATCCTACCTGTACCCCAATTCTAACCCATACCCTAACACCCACTCTAACACAGAACCCTAACACCCTGAGACCAAAACCATAAACCTTAACCAATAAGCAAAACCATAACCATAACCAAACCATAAAATATAGTCATTAACCATACCCATAAATAACTCATTAACCATAAAACTTAAACCATAACAGCAACCATAAACCATACACAGCCCCAACCCTCACACCAGCCCCAGCCCTAATGCTAACCCTCCAAACCACTTACACCAAGCCAAGTCTAATCAGATTATACAACTACATCTTGAAAAAGAAAACTGGGGAATTCTCTGGTGGCCCAGTGGTTAGGACTCTGTGCTTTCACTGCCAAGGGCTCGGGTTCGATCCCTGACTGGGGAACTAAGATCCCACAAGCCATGGGACGTGGCCAAAATAAATAAATAATTAAAATGAAATAAAACCACTATTTTAAAAAAGATTTTAAAAATAAAGGAAAAAAACAAGAAAACTACCCCAGTACAACTTATAAATAGGAATGTAAAAATCTATCACACAATAATAGCAACATGAAACCAACAGAACTTTAAATGGATAATGCCATAAGCAAGTATCTCTACACCAGGAATTTCAGGTTGCTCAACATATGAAAAGTAAGCAATGTATTCAACCACAATAATGGTGTGAAGTAAAAACACATAATCATATCAATTAATGCAAAACATCTACAATGAAAATCCAGTGTTATTTCATGAAAAACACTCAAGAAAGCAGGAATAAAAGGAAATTTGTTCAATATGGAAAAGAGTAGTACAAAAAGCCACAGCAAACATCATGCTCAACGTTAAAGACTGAAAGATTTACTCCTGAAATCAGGAACAGGGCCAGGAAGCTGGCCTTCATCACCGTTACTCAATAGTGTACTGGAAGTTCTACCCAGAATCTTGAGGAAAGAAAGAAAAGGCATCCATGGGTGAATGGAAAAATTAAAACCGTGTCTCTTCACAGAACATAGGTCACATCATCTTATATATAAAACTACCTATAATCAGCAAAGAAATTATTTGAGCTAATCAACTAATTAATAAGCAGTGTTACAGAACAAAACATCAATTCATGAAAATCTATCTTATATGCATACGCTGGCAAAAAATAATCTGAAAAAGAATTTATGAGAACAATTCCATTTTTAATAATGTCAACATCAATATTTAGGAGTATGTTTAATCAAGGTACAAGACTTGTTTTTATGTATGTAAAGTTGTATGTTTGAAATTACTGGAAAGTCAATTACTTTTCAAAACATCATGTCTGTCAACAGCATGCCAGAAGAGCAGAGAAAACATCAAACTTCCATATAGAAGCCAAGCCTTACCCAGATCCAGTTCACCCAAAGTCCACATGTCATTTAGAGGCACTGTGGGAAGGTTATATTAGGAGCCGCCGTGTTCCGTGTTGTGGACGACCTGGATATGGTAGAAACAGTGGGATTTTTGAATTCCAATTTTCCACTTCATTCCACAAAAAAACTATTAGAACGAATAAATCAATTCAGTAAAGTTGCAAAATCAATACACAGAAATCAGTTGCCTTTCTAAACACTAATAATGAACCATCAGAAAGAGAAAGAAAGCAACCCTATTTACAACTGCATCAAAAAGAACAAAATACCTGGGAATAAAGTCAACCAAGGAGGTGAAAGACCTGCACACTGAAAACTTGAAGACATTGATGAAGACATTGAAAGACACACCAATAAATGGAAAGATATCCTGTTCTCATGGAATGGAACAATTAATATTGTTAAAATATCCATGCTACCCGAAGCAGTGGACACAGGGAATGCAATCCCTCCCAAAATTCCATGGTATTTCCCCCCAAAATAGAGCAAATCCTCCTAATATCTGTGGGGAACCACAAAGGACCCCAAATAGCCAAAGAAACCCTGAAAAAAGAGAACGGGCTGGAGGCATCTCCCTCCCTGACGTCACACTCTGCTGAGAAGCTACAGTCACCAAAACAGTGTGGAACTGGCTCAAAACGGGCGCAGGGACCAGAGGAACAGGACAGAGAGACCAGAATTCAACCCACACGGACGGGGTCGGTGAATTTATGACACAGGGACCAAGGGCACACCAAGGAGCACGACACTCCCCACGATAAATGGTGCTGGGAAAACTGGACGCCCCATAACTCACGCTGGCTACCCTGCACACAAACCTGACCCAAACAGCCAGCTTTCCACGCCAAGCCCTCCCTCGCTCACACGAAGACGGACCCCCTCAACGGTCAGTCGCCCACAGGAAGCTTCTCCCCACTTTTCCTCACCGTCTCTTCACCTTTTCCTCAGGCATCACCTGGGTCCTCAGGAAACCTAGTTCCCCAGTCAGCGTGGACGCAGCCCCATTTTGTCCTGAAGCCGAAACCCCAGCGAGTCCTAAGGAGACGGAGACCGAGCTCCTCTCAGCAGAGACGCTGAGCCGGGCGTCCTACCCGAAGGCCCCCGCCCCCGCCCCCGCGCCTGAGGCGGCTCAACTCCTCTCAGCTGCCCTCACAATGGAGTTCCATGGAAGGAGCATGCGCTGTGGGTCAGAGAGGCGAACTCGGCGCCACCCTGTGGTCAGTGCAGGAAGTGCAGGCCGCGCCTCCCTCACAGGTCACTGGGGGCAGCGTGCCCTACTGACAGGACTGCTGAATCCATTAAACTGGAAATTCAAACGAAAATGGAGTCTCTATCCCAAAAGTTTTCTAAAAGTAGTTAAGGAACAATTAATTGGAAACCATTTGGAAGGAAGTGAATGTAGATGCAAACTTTACAACTTATACCAAATTCACTCAAAGTTATTCAGAGGCAAATTTTATTTTAGTTTATAATTTATGTTTGGCTGTGTTGGGTCTTCGTTGCTGCATGTGGGCTTTCTCTAGTTGCGTCGAGCGGGGCTACTCTTCGTTGCGGTGCACGGGCTTCTCATTGCGGTGGCTTCTCTTGTGAGCGAGCACGGGCTCTAGGCGCGCAGGCTTCAGTAGTTGTGCCGCGCAGGCTTGGTTGCTCTGCGGCATGTGGGATCTTCCCGGACCAGGGCTCGAGCCCGTGTCCCCTGCATTGGCAGGCGGACTCTTAACCACTGCGTCACCAGGGAAGTCCCCACAGACAAACTTTAAATACAAAACTATTCAAGGGGCTCCCCTGGTGGCGCAGTGGTTGAGAATCTGCCTGCTAATGCAGGGGACACGGGTTCGAGCCCTGGTCTGGGAAGATCCCACATGCCGCGGAGCAACCAGGCCCGTGAGCCACAACTCCTGAACCTGCGCGTCTGGAGCCTGTGCTCCGCAACAAGACAGGCCGCGATAGTGAGAGGCCCGCGCACCGCGATGAAGAGTGGCCCCCGCTTGCCACAACTAGAGAAAGCCTTCGCACAGAAACGAAGACCCAACACAGCCAAAAATAAATAAATTATTTAATCAATTAAAAAGAAAAGCTGTCTCTCAAATTTAACTTCCAGAATATATTCAGGAAAAACGCATACGCCCTTTTTGGCCAACCAAAGAAGCGGGCAATGCAAATCAACACTACAAAGAGGTATCACTTCGAGTCAGAAAAAAGGACCATCCTCACAAAGGGTAAAAACCAGATATGCAGGACAAGGAGAGGAGAAAAGGGAGCCTCGTTACGCTGAAGGGGGGAATGTAAATTGCCAACGGCCACTCTGGAGAAGTGTGCTGTGTTTCCTAAAACATCTAAAAAACAGAGCTACAAAGCATAGGGCGCTTCCACTCATGGGCCTATATGTTGGAAAATCCAAAAATCCACCGGACGCAGGCACCCCGTTTACTGCTGCTATGTTTACAACAGCCTCGACTTGGGTACAACTTCATAGTCCTTGGAAGGAAAAAATGGTGAAAGAAAATTTGATACTTAAGCACAACGGAATATTACTCAGCCCTGAAATCAATGAAATGAGGCCAGTTGCAGCAACTCAGGGGGACTTATGTATGGTCATTGAGAGTGAAATCAGTTAGACAGCAAGAGAAACTTATCATATCACTTATAAAGGGAATCTAAAAATCGCCAACCGTGAACTGAATTACAAACAGAACACCATCACACATTTACAAAACACACTTACGGCTGCTTAAGGGGAAAAGTGTGGTGCGGTGATGCATAAACCAGGAGGTTGAAATTGGCACAGATACCGTTCCATACGCCAATAATGTAATCGCCAAGACATACTCATGGTTCAAGGAACTGGACTCAGCACACTCTATTCACAGAAAAAACATATATCTGACTACTAGAAACTAGAAAAGAATTTATTGATGTCTCTCTGTAAGTGACTCAAGTGGATGTACAGCACCAAGAAACACAACATTGCAAATCAGCTCCAGCCCATTATAAAAATTAATTATAAAAAGAGAAAGACAGTGAGAGAGAGAGGAATTCTTACAAAATTCAATCAGGGGCTGTGAGGCAACTGGACTGACCACATCTACACTCACAGCTGAATGGGACGTAAGGCTGGACACCCTAACCCTAAACCCTAACCCTAACCCAACCCTAACCCTACCTTAACCCTAACCCTAACCCCACACTAACCCTAACCCTAAACCTAAACCCTAACCCTAACCCCTAACCCTAACCCAACCCTAAGCCTAACCCTAACCCCTAGCCCTAGCCCTAGCCCTAACCCTGACCCTAACCCCTAACCCTTAACCCCTAACCCCTAACCCCTAACCCTAACCAAGTTCACAAGTAAACTTCTCGCCCACCTGGAGAGAGTGATTTCATTTGAAAGAGTAAAGACACAATCAGCTCAGTAATTGGCCACGGGGGCTGGAGGGGCCAAGGTTAACCTGAGCTGGAGGAACGTGGGTGCCTGCCTGGATGCTCAGAGGCCAAGGGCTGTTCTGAGACCTGCTTGGACACCCGTGCAGATGGAACAAAGGATCCGCCCAGTCCCAAGAGGGCCCCACCGGCCCTCACGAACGCAACACCAGACTTCCCAGGTGGCGCAGTGGTTAAGAATCCACCTGCCAATGCAGGAGACACGGGTTTGAGCCCTGGTCAGGGAAGATCCCACATGCTGTGGAGCAACTAAGCCCGTGCACCACAACTACTGAGCCTGCGCTCTAGAACCCGCGAGCCCCAACTGCTGAAGCCCACGCGCTTAGAGCCTGTGCTCTGCAACAAGAGAAGCCACCGCAATGAGAAGCCCCCACTCGCCGCAACTAGAGAAAGCCTCCGGGCAGCAATGCAGACCCAACACAGCCCAAAATTCATTAATTAATTAATTAATTAAGAAAAAAAAAAAGGCAGCACCTGGGGGCTGGCAGACTGATGCACCAAGTCTTACATCACGTCTACTTAGTATCCTGCATGTCAGGGCCATGCTGGACCTGGGGCTGCCCAGACAGAGTGGGGCCTGCATCACCCTTCCCAGGAGGGAGGGTGGAGGGAAACCCTGCATGACCTCTGAGGCCCTAAGAACCCTTGACTAAGGCTGAGCTCAATTTGAAACAGTGGGTGACCAGAGCAGACATTTCATTCATCTATCAATCAGAATCCAGCACTGGAGGAGCAGAAAACAATGGCCTCGCTCAACCTTGACGCTAATCCTGACATGGACCCTAACCCTAAACTCTGATCCTGACCCTAAGCCCTGACCTAACCTTAGCCTAACCCGTACCCTAAACCTGTACCTTACCCTAACCCATGCTCTACCCGTATCCTACCTGTACCCCAATTCTAACCCATACCCTAACACCCACTCTAACACAGAACCCTAACACCCTGAGACCAAAACCATAAACCTTAACCAATAAGCAAAACCATAACCATAACCAAACCATAAAATATAGTCATTAACCATACCCATAAATAACTCATTAACCATAAAACTTAAACCATAACAGCAACCATAAACCATACACAGCCCCAACCCTCACACCAGCCCCAGCCCTAATGCTAACCCTCCAAACCACTTACACCAAGCCAAGTCTAATCAGATTATACAACTACATCTTGAAAAAGAAAACTGGGGAATTCTCTGGTGGCCCAGTGGTTAGGACTCTGTGCTTTCACTGCCAAGGGCTCGGGTTCGATCCCTGACTGGGGAACTAAGATCCCACAAGCCATGGGACGTGGCCAAAATAAATAAATAATTAAAATGAAATAAAACCACTATTTTAAAAAAGATTTTAAAAATAAAGGAAAAAAACAAGAAAACTACCCCAGTACAACTTATAAATAGGAATGTAAAAATCTATCACACAATAATAGCAACATGAAACCAACAGAACTTTAAATGGATAATGCCATAAGCAAGTATCTCTACACCAGGAATTTCAGGTTGCTCAACATATGAAAAGTAAGCAATGTATTCAACCACAATAATGGTGTGAAGTAAAAACACATAATCATATCAATTAATGCAAAACATCTACAATGAAAATCCAGTGTTATTTCATGAAAAACACTCAAGAAAGCAGGAATAAAAGGAAATTTGTTCAATATGGAAAAGAGTAGTACAAAAAGCCACAGCAAACATCATGCTCAACGTTAAAGACTGAAAGATTTACTCCTGAAATCAGGAACAGGGCCAGGAAGCTGGCCTTCATCACCGTTACTCAATAGTGTACTGGAAGTTCTACCCAGAATCTTGAGGAAAGAAAGAAAAGGCATCCATGGGTGAATGGAAAAATTAAAACCGTGTCTCTTCACAGAACATAGGTCACATCATCTTATATATAAAACTACCTATAATCAGCAAAGAAATTATTTGAGCTAATCAACTAATTAATAAGCAGTGTTACAGAACAAAACATCAATTCATGAAAATCTATCTTATATGCATACGCTGGCAAAAAATAATCTGAAAAAGAATTTATGAGAACAATTCCATTTTTAATAATGTCAACATCAATATTTAGGAGTATGTTTAATCAAGGTACAAGACTTGTTTTTATGTATGTAAAGTTGTATGTTTGAAATTACTGGAAAGTCAATTACTTTTCAAAACATCATGTCTGTCAACAGCATGCCAGAAGAGCAGAGAAAACATCAAACTTCCATATAGAAGCCAAGCCTTACCCAGATCCAGTTCACCCAAAGTCCACATGTCATTTAGAGGCACTGTGGGAAGGTTATATTAGGAGCCGCCGTGTTCCGTGTTGTGGACGACCTGGATATGGTAGAAACAGTGGGATTTTTGAATTCCAATTTTCCACTTCATTCCACAAAAAAACTATTAGAACGAATAAATCAATTCAGTAAAGTTGCAAAATCAATACACAGAAATCAGTTGCCTTTCTAAACACTAATAATGAACCATCAGAAAGAGAAAGAAAGCAACCCTATTTACAACTGCATCAAAAAGAACAAAATACCTGGGAATAAAGTCAACCAAGGAGGTGAAAGACCTGCACACTGAAAACTTGAAGACATTGATGAAGACATTGAAAGACACACCAATAAATGGAAAGATATCCTGTTCTCATGGAATGGAACAATTAATATTGTTAAAATATCCATGCTACCCGAAGCAGTGGACACAGGGAATGCAATCCCTCCCAAAATTCCATGGTATTTCCCCCCAAAATAGAGCAAATCCTCCTAATATCTGTGGGGAACCACAAAGGACCCCAAATAGCCAAAGAAACCCTGAAAAAAGAGAACGGGCTGGAGGCATCTCCCTCCCTGACGTCACACTCTGCTGAGAAGCTACAGTCACCAAAACAGTGTGGAACTGGCTCAAAACGGGCGCAGGGACCAGAGGAACAGGACAGAGAGACCAGAATTCAACCCACACGGACGGGGTCGGTGAATTTATGACACAGGGACCAAGGGCACACCAAGGAGCACGACACTCCCCACGATAAATGGTGCTGGGAAAACTGGACGCCCCATAACTCACGCTGGCTACCCTGCACACAAACCTGACCCAAACAGCCAGCTTTCCACGCCAAGCCCTCCCTCGCTCACACGAAGACGGACCCCCTCAACGGTCAGTCGCCCACAGGAAGCTTCTCCCCACTTTTCCTCACCGTCTCTTCACCTTTTCCTCAGGCATCACCTGGGTCCTCAGGAAACCTAGTTCCCCAGTCAGCGTGGACGCAGCCCCATTTTGTCCTGAAGCCGAAACCCCAGCGAGTCCTAAGGAGACGGAGACCGAGCTCCTCTCAGCAGAGACGCTGAGCCGGGCGTCCTACCCGAAGGCCCCCGCCCCCGCCCCCGCGCCTGAGGCGGCTCAACTCCTCTCAGCTGCCCTCACAATGGAGTTCCATGGAAGGAGCATGCGCTGTGGGTCAGAGAGGCGAACTCGGCGCCACCCTGTGGTCAGTGCAGGAAGTGCAGGCCGCGCCTCCCTCACAGGTCACTGGGGGCAGCGTGCCCTACTGACAGGACTGCTGAATCCATTAAACTGGAAATTCAAACGAAAATGGAGTCTCTATCCCAAAAGTTTTCTAAAAGTAGTTAAGGAACAATTAATTGGAAACCATTTGGAAGGAAGTGAATGTAGATGCAAACTTTACAACTTATACCAAATTCACTCAAAGTTATTCAGAGGCAAATTTTATTTTAGTTTATAATTTATGTTTGGCTGTGTTGGGTCTTCGTTGCTGCATGTGGGCTTTCTCTAGTTGCGTCGAGCGGGGCTACTCTTCGTTGCGGTGCACGGGCTTCTCATTGCGGTGGCTTCTCTTGTGAGCGAGCACGGGCTCTAGGCGCGCAGGCTTCAGTAGTTGTGCCGCGCAGGCTTGGTTGCTCTGCGGCATGTGGGATCTTCCCGGACCAGGGCTCGAGCCCGTGTCCCCTGCATTGGCAGGCGGACTCTTAACCACTGCGTCACCAGGGAAGTCCCCACAGACAAACTTTAAATACAAAACTATTCAAGGGGCTCCCCTGGTGGCGCAGTGGTTGAGAATCTGCCTGCTAATGCAGGGGACACGGGTTCGAGCCCTGGTCTGGGAAGATCCCACATGCCGCGGAGCAACCAGGCCCGTGAGCCACAACTCCTGAACCTGCGCGTCTGGAGCCTGTGCTCCGCAACAAGACAGGCCGCGATAGTGAGAGGCCCGCGCACCGTGATGAAGAGTGGCCCCCGCTTGCCACAACTAGAGAAAGCCTTCGCACAGAAACGAAGACCCAACACAGCCAAAAATAAATAAATTATTTAATCAATTAAAAAGAAAAGCTGTCTCTCAAATTTAACTTCCAGAATATATTCAGGAAAAACGCATACACCCTTTTTGGCCAACCAAAGAAGCGGGCAATGCAAATCAACACTACAAAGAGGTATCACTTCGAGTCAGAAAAAAGGACCATCCTCACAAAGGGTAAAAACCAGATATGCAGGACAAGGAGAGGAGAAAAGGGAGCCTCGTTACGCTGAAGGGGGGAATGTAAATTGCCAACGGCCACTCTGGAGAAGTGTGCTGTGTTTCCTAAAACATCTAAAAAACAGAGCTACAAAGCATAGGGCGCTTCCACTCATGGGCCTATATGTTGGAAAATCCAAAAATCCACCGGACGCAGGCACCCCGTTTACTGCTGCTATGTTTACAACAGCCTCGACTTGGGTACAACTTCATAGTCCTTGGAAGGAAAAAATGGTGAAAGAAAATTTGATACTTAAGCACAACGGAATATTACTCAGCCCTGAAATCAATGAAATGAGGCCAGTTGCAGCAACTCAGGGGGACTTATGTATGGTCATTGAGAGTGAAATCAGTTAGACAGCAAGAGAAACTTATCATATCACTTATAAAGGGAATCTAAAAATCGCCAACCGTGAACTGAATTACAAACAGAACACCATCACACATTTACAAAACACACTTACGGCTGCTTAAGGGGAAAAGTGTGGTGCGGTGATGCATAAACCAGGAGGTTGAAATTGGCACAGATACCGTTCCATACGCCAATAATGTAATCGCCAAGACATACTCATGGTTCAAGGAACTGGACTCAGCACACTCTATTCACAGAAAAAACATATATCTGACTACTAGAAACTAGAAAAGAATTTATTGATGTCTCTCTGTAAGTGACTCAAGTGGATGTACAGCACCAAGAAACACAACATTGCAAATCAGCTCCAGCCCATTATAAAAATTAATTATAAAAAGAGAAAGACAGTGAGAGAGAGAGGAATTCTTACAAAATTCAATCAGGGGCTGTGAGGCAACTGGACTGACCACATCTACACTCACAGCTGAATGGGACGTAAGGCTGGACACCCTAACCCTAAACCCTAACCCTAACCCAACCCTAACCCTACCTTAACCCTAACCCTAACCCCACACTAACCCTAACCCTAAACCTAAACCCTAACCCTAACCCCTAACCCTAACCCAACCCTAAGCCTAACCCTAACCCCTAGCCCTAGCCCTAGCCCTAACCCTGACCCTAACCCCTAACCCTTAACCCCTAACCCCTAACCCCTAACCCTAACCAAGTTCACAAGTAAACTTCTCGCCCACCTGGAGAGAGTGATTTCATTTGAAAGAGTAAAGACACAATCAGCTCAGTAATTGGCCACGGGGGCTGGAGGGGCCAAGGTTAACCTGAGCTGGAGGAACGTGGGTGCCTGCCTGGATGCTCAGAGGCCAAGGGCTGTTCTGAGACCTGCTTGGACACCCGTGCAGATGGAACAAAGGATCCGCCCAGTCCCAAGAGGGCCCCACCGGCCCTCACGAACGCAACACCAGACTTCCCAGGTGGCGCAGTGGTTAAGAATCCACCTGCCAATGCAGGAGACACGGGTTTGAGCCCTGGTCAGGGAAGATCCCACATGCTGTGGAGCAACTAAGCCCGTGCACCACAACTACTGAGCCTGCGCTCTAGAACCCGCGAGCCCCAACTGCTGAAGCCCACGTGCTTAGAGCCTGTGCTCTGCAACAAGAGAAGCCACCGCAATGAGAAGCCCCCACTCGCCGCAACTAGAGAAAGCCTCCGGGCAGCAATGCAGACCCAACACAGCCCAAAATTAATTAATTAATTAATTAATTAAGAAAAAAAAAAAAGGCAGCACCTGGGGGCTGGCAGACTGATGCACCAAGTCTTACATCACGTCTACTTAGTATCCTGCATGTCAGGGCCATGCTGGACCTGGGGCTGCCCAGACAGAGTGGGGCCTGCATCACCCTTCCCAGGAGGGAGGGTGGAGGGAAACCCTGCATGACCTCTGAGGCCCTAAGAACCCTTGACTAAGGCTGAGCTCAATTTGAAACAGTGGGTGACCAGAGCAGACATTTCATTCATCTATCAATCAGAATCCAGCACTGGAGGAGCAGAAAACAATGGCCTCGCTCAACCTTGACGCTAATCCTGACATGGACCCTAACCCTAAACTCTGATCCTGACCCTAAGCCCTGACCTAACCTTAGCCTAACCCGTACCCTAAACCTGTACCTTACCCTAACCCATGCTCTACCCGTATCCTACCTGTACCCCAATTCTAACCCATACCCTAACACCCACTCTAACACAGAACCCTAACACCCTGAGACCAAAACCACAAACCTTCACCAATAAGCAAAACCATAACCATAACCAAACCATAAAATATAGTCATTAACCATACCCATAAATAACTCATTAACCATAAAACTTAAACCATAACAGCAACCATAAACCATACACAGCCCCAACCCTCACACCAGCCCCAGCCCTAATGCTAACCCTCCAAACCACTTACACCAAGCCAAGTCTAATCAGATTATACAACTACATCTTGAAAAAGAAAACTGGGGAATTCTCTGGTGGCCCAGTGGTTAGGACTCTGTGCTTTCACTGCCAAGGGCTCGGGTTCGATCCCTGACTGGGGAACTAAGATCCCACAAGCCATGGGACGTGGCCAAAATAAATAAATAATTAAAATGAAATAAAACCACTATTTTAAAAAAGATTTTAAAAATAAAGGAAAAAAACAAGAAAACTACCCCAGTACAACTTATAAATAGGAATGTAAAAATCTATCACACAATAATAGCAACATGAAACCAACAGAACTTTAAATGGATAATGCCATAAGCAAGTATCTCTACACCAGGAATTTCAGGTTGCTCAACATATGAAAAGTAAGCAATGTATTCAACCACAATAATGGTGTGAAGTAAAAACACATAATCATATCAATTAATGCAAAACATCTACAATGAAAATCCAGTGTTATTTCATGAAAAACACTCAAGAAAGCAGGAATAAAAGGAAATTTGTTCAATATGGAAAAGAGTAGTACAAAAAGCCACAGCAAACATCATGCTCAACGTTAAAGACTGAAAGATTTACTCCTGAAATCAGGAACAGGGCCAGGAAGCTGGCCTTCATCACCGTTACTCAATAGTGTACTGGAAGTTCTACCCAGAATCTTGAGGAAAGAAAGAAAAGGCATCCATGGGTGAATGGAAAAATTAAAACCGTGTCTCTTCACAGAACATAGGTCACATCATCTTATATATAAAACTACCTATAATCAGCAAAGAAATTATTTGAGCTAATCAACTAATTAATAAGCAGTGTTACAGAAAAAACATCAATTCATGAAAATCTATCTTATATGCATACGCTGGCAAAAAATAATCTGAAAAAGAATTTATGAGAACAATTCCATTTTTAATAATGTCAACATCAATATTTAGGAGTATGTTTAATCAAGGTACAAGACTTGTTTTTATGTATGTAAAGTTGTATGTTTGAAATTACTGGAAAGTCAATTACTTTTCAAAACATCATGTCTGTCAACAGCATGCCAGAAGAGCAGAGAAAACATCAAACTTCCATATAGAAGCCAAGCCTTACCCAGATCCAGTTCACCCAAAGTCCACATGTCATTTAGAGGCACCGTGGGAAGGTTATATTAGGAGCCGCCGTGTTCCGTGTTGTGGACGACCTGGATATGGTAGAAACAGTGGGATTTTTGAATTCCAATTTTCCACTTCATTCCACAAAAAAACTATTAGAACTAATAAATCAATTCAGTAAAGTTGCAAAATCAATACACAGAAATCAGTTGCCTTTCTAAACACTAATAATGAACCATCAGAAAGAGAAAGAAAGCAACCCTATTTACAACTGCATCAAAAAGAACAAAATACCTGGGAATAAAGACAACCAAGGAGGTGAAAGACCTGCACACTGAAAACTTTAAGACATTGATGAAGACATTGAAAGACACACCAATAAATGGAAAGATATCCTGTTCTCATGGAATGGAACAATTAATATTGTTAAAATATCCATGCTACCCGAAGCAGTGGACACAGGGAATGCAATCCCTCCCAAAATTCCACGGTATTTCCCCCCAAAATAGAGCAAATCCTCCTAATATCTGTGGGGAACCACAAAGGACCCCAAATAGCCAAAGAAACCCTGAAAAAAGAGAACGGGCTGGAGGCATCTCCCTCCCTGACGTCACACTCTGCTCAGAAGCTACAGTCACCAAAACAGTGTGGAACTGGCTCAAAACGGGCGCAGGGACCAGAGGAACAGGACAGAGAGACCAGAATTCAACCCACACGGACGGGGTCGGTGAATTTATGACACAGGGACCAAGGGCACACCAAGGAGCACGACACTCCCCACGATAAATGGTGCTGGGAAAACTGGACGCCCCATAACTCACGCTGGCTACCCTGCACACAAACCTGACCCAAACACCCAGCTTTCCACGCCAAGCCCTCCCTCGCTCACACGAAGACGGACCCCCTCAACGGTCAGTCGCCCACAGGAAGCTTCTCCCCACTTTTCCTCACCGTCTCTTCACCTTTTCCTCAGGCATCACCTGGGTCCTCAGGAAACCTAGTTCCCCAGTCAGCGTGGACGCAGCCCCATTTTGTCCTGAAGCCGAAACCCCAGCGAGTCCTAAGGAGACGGAGACCGAGCTCCTCTCAGCAGAGACGCTGAGCCGGGCGTCCTACCCGAAGGCCCCCGCCCCCGCCCCCGCGCCTGAGGCGGCTCAACTCCTCTCAGCTGCCCTCACAATGGAGTTCCATGGAAGGAGCATGCGCTGTGGGTCAGAGAGGCGAACTCGGCGCCACCCTGTGGTCAGTGCAGGAAGTGCAGGCCGCGCCTCCCTCACAGGTCACTGGGGGCAGCGTGCCCTACTGACAGGACTGCTGAATCCATTAAACTGGAAATTCAAACGAAAATGGAGTCTCTATCCCAAAAGTTTTCTAAAAGTAGTTAAGGAACAATTAATTGGAAACCATTTGGAAGGAAGTGAATGTAGATGCAAACTTTACAACTTATACCAAATTCACTCAAAGTTATTCAGAGGCAAATTTTATTTTAGTTTATAATTTATGTTTGGCTGCGTTGGGTCTTCGTTGCTGCATGTGGGCTTTCTCTAGTTGCGTCGAGCGGGGCTACTCTTCGTTGCGGTGCACGGGCTTCTCATTGCGGTGGCTTCTCTTGTGAGCGAGCACGGGCTCTAGGCGCGCAGGCTTCAGTAGTTGTGCCGCGCAGGCTTGGTTGCTCTGCGGCATGTGGGATCTTCCCGGACCAGGGCTCGAGCCCGTGTCCCCTGCATTGGCAGGCGGACTCTTAACCACTGCGTCACCAGGGAAGTCCCCACAGACAAACTTTAAATACAAAACTATTCAAGGGGCTCCCCTGGTGGCGCAGTGGTTGAGAATCTGCCTGCTAATGCAGGGGACACGGGTTCGAGCCCTGGTCTGGGAAGATCCCACATGCCGCGGAGCAACCAGGCCCGTGAGCCACAACTCCTGAACCTGCGCGTCTGGAGCCTGTGCTCCGCAACAAGACAGGCCGCGATAGTGAGAGGCCCGCGCACCGCGATGAAGAGTGGCCCCCGCTTGCCACAACTAGAGAAAGCCTTCGCACAGAAACGAAGACCCAACACAGCCAAAAATAAATAAATTATTTAATCAATTAAAAAGAAAAGCTGTCTCTCAAATTTAACTTCCAGAATATATTCAGGAAAAACGCATACGCCCTTTTTGGCCAACCAAAGAAGCGGGCAATGCAAATCAACACTACAAAGAGGTATCACTTCGAGTCAGAAAAAAGGACCATCCTCACAAAGGGTAAAAACCAGATATGCAGGACAAGGAGAGGAGAAAAGGGAGCCTCGTTACGCTGAAGGGGGGAATGTAAATTGCCAACGGCCACTCTGGAGAAGTGTGCTGTGTTTCCTAAAACATCTAAAAAACAGAGCTACAAAGCATAGGGCGCTTCCACTCATGGGCCTATATGTTGGAAAATCCAAAAATCCACCGGACGCAGGCACCCCGTTTACTGCTGCTATGTTTACAACAGCCTCGACTTGGGTACAACTTCATAGTCCTTGGAAGGAAAAAATGGTGAAAGAAAATTTGATACTTAAGCACAACGGAATATTACTCAGCCCTGAAATCAATGAAATGAGGCCAGTTGCAGCAACTCAGGGGGACTTATGTATGGTCATTGAGAGTGAAATCAGTTAGACAGCAAGAGAAACTTATCATATCACTTATAAAGGGAATCTAAAAATCGCCAACCGTGAACTGAATTACAAACAGAACACCATCACACATTTACAAAACACACTTACGGCTGCTTAAGGGGAAAAGTGTGGTGCGGTGATGCATAAACCAGGAGGTTGAAATTGGCACAGATACCGTTCCATACGCCAATAATGTAATCGCCAAGACATACTCATGGTTCAAGGAACTGGACTCAGCACACTCTATTCACAGAAAAAACATATATCTGACTACTAGAAACTAGAAAAGAATTTATTGATGTCTCTCTGTAAGTGACTCAAGTGGATGTACAGCACCAAGAAACACAACATTGCAAATCAGCTCCAGCCCATTATAAAAATTAATTATAAAAAGAGAAAGACAGTGAGAGAGAGAGGAATTCTTACAAAATTCAATCAGGGGCTGTGAGGCAACTGGACTGACCACATCTACACTCACAGCTGAATGGGACGTAAGGCTGGACACCCTAACCCTAAACCCTAACCCTAACCCAACCCTAACCCTACCTTAACCCTAACCCTAACCCCACACTAACCCTAACCCTGAACCTAAACCCTAACCCTAACCCCTAACCCTAACCCAACCCTAAGCCTAACCCTAACCCCTAGCCCTAGCCCTAGCCCTAACCCTGACCCTAACCCCTAACCCTTAACCCCTAACCCCTAACCCTAACCAAGTTCACAAGTAAACTTCTCGCCCACCTGGAGAGAGTGATTTCATTTGAAAGAGTAAAGACACAATCAGCTCAGTAATTGGCCACGGGGGCTGGAGGGGCCAAGGCTAACCTGAGCTGGAGGAACGTGGGTGCCTGCCTGGATGCTCAGAGGCCAAGGGCTGTTCTGAGACCTGCTTGGACACCCGTGCAGATGGAACAAAGGATCCGCCCAGTCCCAAGAGGGCCCCACCGGCCCTCACGAACGCAACACCAGACTTCCCAGGTGGCGCAGTGGTTAAGAATCCACCTGCCAATGCAGGAGACACGGGTTTGAGCCCTGGTCAGGGAAGATCCCACATGCTGTGGAGCAACTAAGCCCGTGCACCACAACTACTGAGCCTGCGCTCTAGAACCCGCGAGCCCCAACTGCTGAAGCCCACGCGCTTAGAGCCTGTGCTCTGCAACAAGAGAAGCCACCGCAATGAGAAGCCCCCACTCGCCGCAACTAGAGAAAGCCTCCGGGCAGCAATGCAGACCCAACACAGCCCAAAATTCATTAATTAATTAATTAATTAAGAAAAAAAAAAAAGGCAGCACCTGGGGGCTGGCAGACTGATGCACCAAGTCTTACATCACGTCTACTTAGTATCCTGCATGTCAGGGCCATGCTGGACCTGGGGCTGCCCAGACAGAGTGGGGCCTGCATCACCCTTCCCAGGAGGGAGGGTGGAGGGAAACCCTGCATGACCTCTGAGGCCCTAAGAACCCTTGACTAAGGCTGAGCTCAATTTGAAACAGTGGGTGACCAGAGCGGACATTTCATTCATCTATCAATGAGAATCCAGCACTGGAGGAGCAGAAAACAATGGCCTCGCTCAACCTTGACGCTAATCCCGACATGGACCCTAACCCTAAACTCTGATCCTGACCCTAAGCCCTGACCTAACCTTAGCCTAACCCGTACCCTAAACCTGTACCTTACCCTAACCCATGCTCTACCCGTATCCTACCTGTACCCCAATTCTAACCCATACCCTAACACCCACTCTAACACAGAACCCTAACACCCTGAGACCAAAACCATAAACCTTAACCAATAAGCAAAACCATAACCATAACCAAACCATAAAATATAGTCATTAACCATACCCATAAATAACTCATTAACCATAAAACTTAAACCATAACAGCAACCATAAACCATACACAGCCCCAACCCTCACACCAGCCCCAGCCCTAATGCTAACCCTCCAAACCACTTACACCAAGCCAAGTCTAATCAGATTATACAACTACATCTTGAAAAAGAAAACTGGGGAATTCTCTGGTGGCCCAGTGGTTAGGACTCTGTGCTTTCACTGCCAAGGGCTCGGGTTCGATCCCTGACTGGGGAACTAAGATCCCACAAGCCATGGGACGTGGCCAAAATAAATAAATAAGTAAAATGAAATAAAACCACTATTTTAAAAAAGATTTTAAAAATAAAGGAAAAAAACAAGAAAACTACCCCAGTACAACTTATAAATAGGAATGTAAAAATCTATCACACAATAATAGCAACATGAAACCAACAGAACTTTAAATGGATAATGCCATAAGCAAGTATCTCTACACCAGGAATTTCAGGTTGCTCAACATATGAAAAGTAAGCAATGTATTCAACCACAATAATGGTGTGAAGTAAAAACACATAATCATATCAATTAATGCAAAACATCTACAATGAAAATCCAGTGTTATTTCATGAAAAACACTCAAGAAAGCAGGAATAAAAGGAAATTTGTTCAATATGGAAAAGAGTAGTACAAAAAGCCACAGCAAACATCATGCTCAACGTTAAAGACTGAAAGATTTACTCCTGAAATCAGGAACAGGGCCAGGAAGCTGGCCTTCATCACCGTTACTCAATAGTGTACTGGAAGTTCTACCCAGAATCTTGAGGAAAGAAAGAAAAGGCATCCATGGGTGAATGGAAAAATTAAAACCGTGTCTCTTCACAGAACATAGGTCACATCATCTTATATATAAAACTACCTATAATCAGCAAAGAAATTATTTGAGCTAATCAACTAATTAATAAGCAGTGTTACAGAACAAAACATCAATTCATGAAAATCTATCTTATATGCATACGCTGGCAAAAAATAATCTGAAAAAGAATTTATGAGAACAATTCCATTTTTAATAATGTCAACATCAATATTTAGGAGTATGTTTAATCAAGGTACAAGACTTGTTTTTATGTATGTAAAGTTGTATGTTTGAAATTACTGGAAAGTCAATTACTTTTCAAAACATCATGTCTGTCAACAGCATGCCAGAAGAGCAGAGAAAACATCAAACTTCCATATAGAAGCCAAGCCTTACCCAGATCCAGTTCACCCAAAGTCCACATGTCATTTAGAGGCACCGTGGGAAGGTTATATTAGGAGCCGCCGTGTTCCGTGTTGTGGACGACCTGGATATGGTAGAAACAGTGGGATTTTTGAATTCCAATTTTCCACTTCATTCCACAAAAAAACTATTAGAACTAATAAATCAATTCAGTAAAGTTGCAAAATCAATACACAGAAATCAGTTGCCTTTCTAAACACTAATAATGAACCATCAGAAAGAGAAAGAAAGCAACCCTATTTACAACTGCATCAAAAAGAACAAAATACCTGGGAATAAAGTCAACCAAGGAGGTGAAAGACCTGCACACTGAAAACTTGAAGACATTGATGAAGACATTGAAAGACACACCAATAAATGGAAAGATATCCTGTTCTCATGGAATGGAACAATTAATATTGTTAAAATATCCATGCTACCCGAAGCAGTGGACACAGGGAATGCAATCCCTCCCAAAATTCCACGGTATTTCCCCCCAAAATAGAGCAAATCCTCCTAATATCTGTGGGGAACCACAAAGGACCCCAAATAGCCAAAGAAACCCTGAAAAAAGAGAACGGGCTGGAGGCATCTCCCTCCCTGACGTCACACTCTGCTCAGAAGCTACAGTCACCAAAACAGTGTGGAACTGGCTCAAAACGGGCGCAGGGACCAGAGGAACAGGACAGAGAGACCAGAATTTAACCCACACGGACGGGGTCGGTGAATTTATGACACAGGGACCAAGGGCACACCAAGGAGCACGACACTCCCCACGATAAATGGTGCTGGGAAAACTGGACGCCCCATAACTCACGCTGGCTACCCTGCACACAAACCTGACCAAACACCCAGCTTTCCACGCCAAGCCCTCCCTCGCTCACACGAAGACGGACCCCCTCAACGGTCAGTCGCCCACAGGAAGCTTCTCCCCACTTTTCCTCACCGTCTCTTCACCTTTTCCTCAGGCATCACCTGGGTCCTCAGGAAACCTAGTTCCCCAGTCAGCGTGGACGCAGCCCCATTTTGTCCTGAAGCCGAAACCCCAGCGAGTCCTAAGGAGACGGAGACCGAGCTCCTCTCAGCAGAGACGCTGAGCCGGGCGTCCTACCCGAAGGCCCCCGCCCCCGCCCCCGCCCCCGCGCCTGAGGCGGCTCAACTCCTCTCAGCTGCCCTCACAATGGAGTTCCATGGAAGGAGCATGCGCTGTGGGTCAGAGAGGCGAACTCGGCGCCACCCTGTGGTCAGTGCAGAAAGTGCAGGCCGCGCCTCCCTCACAGGTCACTGGAGGCAGCGTGCCCTACTGACAGGACTGCTGAATCCATTAAACTGGAAATTCAAACGAAAATGGAGTCTCTATCCCAAAAGTTTTCTAAAAGTAGTTAAGGAACAATTAATTGGAAACCATTTGGAAGGAAGTGAATGTAGATGCAAACTTTACAACTTATACCAAATTCACTCAAAGTTATTCAGAGGCAAATTTTATTTTAGTTTATAATTTATGTTTGGCTGCGTTGGGTCTTCGTTGCTGCATGTGGGCTTTCTCTAGTTGCGTCGAGCGGGGCTACTCTTCGTTGCGGTGCACGGGCTTCTCATTGCGGTGGCTTCTCTTGTGAGCGAGCACGGGCTCTAGGCGCGCAGGCTTCAGTAGTTGTGCCGCGCAGGCTTGGTTGCTCTGCGGCATGTGGGATCTTCCCGGACCAGGGCTCGAGCCCGTGTCCCCTGCATTGGCAGGCGGACTCTTAACCACTGCGTCACCAGGGAAGTCCCCACAGACAAACTTTAAATACAAAACTATTCAAGGGGCTCCCCTGGTGGCGCAGTGGTTGAGAATCTGCCTGCTAATGCAGGGGACACGGGTTCGAGCCCTGGTCTGGGAAGATCCCACATGCCGCGGAGCAACCAGGCCCGTGAGCCACAACTCCTGAACCTGCGCGTCTGGAGCCTGTGCTCCGCAACAAGACAGGCCGCGATAGTGAGAGGCCCGCGCACCGCGATGAAGAGTGGCCCCCGCTTGCCACAACTAGAGAAAGCCTTCGCACAGAAACGAAGACCCAACACAGCCAAAAATAAATAAATTATTTAATCAATTAAAAAGAAAAGCTGTCTCTCAAATTTAACTTCCAGAATAGATTCAGGAAAAACGCATACGCCCTTTTTGGCCAACCAAAGAAGCGGGCAATGCAAATCAACACTACAAAGAGGTATCACTTCGAGTCAGAAAAAAGGACCATCCTCACAAAGGGTAAAAACCAGATATGCAGGACAAGGAGAGGAGAAAAGGGAGCCTCGTTACGCTGAAGGGGGGAATGTAAATTGCCAACAGCCACTCTGGAGAAGTGTGCTGTGTTTCCTAAAACATCTAAAAAACAGAGCTACAAAGCATAGGGCGCTTCCACTCATGGGCCTATATGTTGGAAAATCCAAAAATCCACCGGACGCAGGCACCCCGTTTACTGCTGCTATGTTTACAACAGCCTCGACTTGGGTACAACTTCATAGTCCTTGGAAGGAAAAAATGGTGAAAGAAAATTTGATACTTAAGCACAACGGAATATTACTCAGCCCTGAAATCAATGAAATGAGGCCAGTTGCAGCAACTCAGGGGGACTTATGTATGGTCATTGAGAGTGAAATCAGTTAGACAGCAAGAGAAACTTATCATATCACTTATAAAGGGAATCTAAAAATCGCCAACCGTGAACTGAATTACAAACAGAACACCATCACACATTTACAAAACACACTTACGGCTGCTTAAGGGGAAAAGTGTGGTGCGGTGATGCATAAACCAGGAGGTTGAAATTGGCACAGATACCGTTCCATACGCCAATAATGTAATCGCCAAGACATACTCATGGTTCAAGGAACTGGACTCAGCACACTCTATTCACAGAAAAAACATATATCTGACTACTAGAAACTAGAAAAGAATTTATTGATGTCTCTCTGTAAGTGACTCAAGTGGATGTACAGCACCAAGAAACACAACATTGCAAATCAGCTCCAGCCCATTATAAAAATTAATTATAAAAAGAGAAAGACAGTGAGAGAGAGAGGAATTCTTACAAAATTCAATCAGGGGCTGTGAGGCAACTGGACTGACCACATCTACACTCACAGCTGAATGGGACGTAAGGCTGGACACCCTAACCCTAAACCCTAACCCTAACCCAACCCTAACCCTACCTTAACCCTAACCCTAACCCCACACTAACCCTAACCCTAAACCTAAACCCTAACCCTAACCCCTAACCCTAACCCAACCCTAAGCCTAACCCTAACCCCTAGCCCTAGCCCTAGCCCTAACCCTGACCCTAACCCCTAACCCTTAACCCCTAACCCCTAACCCCTAACCCTAACCAAGTTCACAAGTAAACTTCTCGCCCACCTGGAGAGAGTGATTTCATTTGAAAGAGTAAAGACACAATCAGCTCAGTAATTGGCCACGGGGGCTGGAGGGGCCAAGGTTAACCTGAGCTGGAGGAACGTGGGTGCCTGCCTGGATGCTCAGAGGCCAAGGGCTGTTCTGAGACCTGCTTGGACACCCGTGCAGATGGAACAAAGGATCCGCCCAGTCCCAAGAGGGCCCCACCGGCCCTCACGAACGCAACACCAGACTTCCCAGGTGGCGCAGTGGTTAAGAATCCACCTGCCAATGCAGGAGACACGGGTTTGAGCCCTGGTCAGGGAAGATCCCACATGCTGTGGAGCAACTAAGCCCGTGCACCACAACTACTGAGCCTGCGCTCTAGAACCCGCGAGCCCCAACTGCTGAAGCCCACGCGCTTAGAGCCTGTGCTCTGCAACAAGAGAAGCCACCGCAATGAGAAGCCCCCACTCGCCGCAACTAGAGAAAGCCTCCGGGCAGCAATGCAGACCCAACACAGCCCAAAATTCATTAATTAATTAATTAATTAAGAAAAAAAAAAAAGGCAGCACCTGGGGGCTGGCAGACTGATGCACCAAGTCTTACATCACGTCTACTTAGTATCCTGCATGTCAGGGCCATGCTGGACCTGGGGCTGCCCAGACAGAGTGGGGCCTGCATCACCCTTCCCAGGAGGGAGGGTGGAGGGAAACCCTGCATGACCTCTGAGGCCCTAAGAACCCTTGACTAAGGCTGAGCTCAATTTGAAACAGTGGGTGACCAGAGCAGACATTTCATTCATCTATTAATCAGAATCCAGCACTGGAGGAGCAGAAAACAATGGCCTCGCTCAACCTTGACGCTAATCCTGACATGGACCCTAACCCTAAACTCTGATCCTGACCCTAAGCCCTGACCTAACCTTAGCCTAACCCGTACCCTAAACCTGTACCTTACCCTAACCCATGCTCTACCCGTATCCTACCTGTACCCCAATTCTAACCCATACCCTAACACCCACTCTAACACAGAACCCTAACACCCTGAGACCAAAACCATAAACCTTCACCAATAAGCAAAACCATAACCATAACCAAACCATAAAATATAGTCATTAACCATACCCATAAATAACTCATTAACCATAAAACTTAAACCATAACAGCAACCATAAACCATACACAGCCCCAACCCTCACACCAGCCCCAGCCCTAATGCTAACCCTCCAAACCACTTACACCAAGCCAAGTCTAATCAGATTATACAACTACATCTTGAAAAAGAAAACTGGGGAATTCTCTGGTGGCCCAGTGGTTAGGACTCTGTGCTTTCACTGCCAAGGGCTCGGGTTCGATCCCTGACTGGGGAACTAAGATCCCACAAGCCATGGGACGTGGCCAAAATAAATAAATAAGTAAAATGAAATAAAACCACTATTTTAAAAAAGATTTTAAAAATAAAGGAAAAAAACAAGAAAACTACCCCAGTACAACTTATAAATAGGAATGTAAAAATCTATCACACAATAATAGCAACATGAAACCAACAGAACTTTAAATGGATAATGCCATAAGCAAGTATCTCTACACCAGGAATTTCAGGTTGCTCAACATATGAAAAGTAAGCAATGTATTCAACCACAATAATGGTGTGAAGTAAAAACACATAATCATATCAATTAATGCAAAACATCTACAATGAAAATCCAGTGTTATTTCATGAAAAACACTCAAGAAAGCAGGAATAAAAGGAAATTTGTTCAATATGGAAAAGAGTAGTACAAAAAGCCACAGCAAACATCATGCTCAACGTTAAAGACTGAAAGATTTACTCCTGAAATCAGGAACAGAGCCAGGAAGCTGGCCTTCATCACCGTTACTCAATAGTGTACTGGAAGTTCTACCCAGAATCTTGAGGAAAGAAAGAAAAGGCATCCATGGGTGAATGGAAAAATTAAAACCGTGTCTCTTCACAGAACATAGGTCACATCATCTTATATATAAAACTACCTATAATCAGCAAAGAAATTATTTGAGCTAATCAACTAATTAATAAGCAGTGTTACAGAACAAAACATCAATTCATGAAAATCTATCTTATATGCATACGCTGGCAAAAAATAATCTGAAAAAGAATTTATGAGAACAATTCCATTTTTAATAATGTCAACATCAATATTTAGGAGTATGTTTAATCAAGGTACAAGACTTGTTTTTATGTATGTAAAGTTGTATGTTTGAAATTACTGGAAAGTCAATTACTTTTCAAAACATCATGTCTGTCAACAGCATGCCAGAAAAGCAGAGAAAACATCAAACTTCCATATAGAAGCCAAGCCTTACCCAGATCCAGTTCACCCAAAGTCCACATGTCATTTAGAGGCACCGTGGGAAGGTTATATTAGGAGCCGCCGTGTTCCGTGTTGTGGACGACCTGGATATGGTAGAAACAGTGGGATTTTTGAATTCCAATTTTCCACTTCATTCCACAAAAAAACTATTAGAACTAATAAATCAATTCAGTAAAGTTGCAAAATCAATACACAGAAATCAGTTGCCTTTCTAAACACTAATAATGAACCATCAGAAAGAGAAAGAAAGCAACCCTATTTACAACTGCATCAAAAAGAACAAAATACCTGGGAATAAAGTCAACCAAGGAGGTGAAAGACCTGCACACTGAAAACTTGAAGACATTGATGAAGACATTGAAAGACACACCAATAAATGGAAAGATATCCTGTTCTCATGGAATGGAACAATTAATATTGTTAAAATATCCATGCTACCCGAAGCAGTGGACACAGGGAATGCAATCCCTCCCAAAATTCCACGGTATTTCCCCCCAAAATAGAGCAAATTCTCCTAATATCTGTGGGGAACCACAAAGGACCCCAAATAGCCAAAGAAACCCTGAAAAAAGAGAACGGGCTGGAGGCATCTCCCTCCCTGACGTCACACTCTGCTCAGAAGCTACAGTCACCAAAACAGTGTGGAACTGGCTCAAAACGGGCGCAGGGACCAGAGGAACAGGACAGAGAGACCAGAATTCAACCCACACGGACGGGGTCGGTGAATTTATGACACAGGGACCAAGGGCACACCAAGGAGCACGACACTCCCCACGATAAATGGTGCTGGGAAAACTGGACGCCCCATAACTCACGCTGGCTACCCTGCACACAAACCTGACCCAAACACCCAGCTTTCCACGCCAAGCCCTCCCTCGCTCACACGAAGACGGACCCCCTCAACGGTCAGTCGCCCACAGGAAGCTTCTCCCCACTTTTCCTCACCATCTCTTCACCTTTTCCTCAGGCATCACCTGGGTCCTCAGGAAACCTAGTTCCCCAGTCAGCGTGGACGCAGCCCCATTTTGTCCTGAAGCCGAAACCCCAGCGAGTCCTAAGGAGACGGAGACCGAGCTCCTCTCAGCAGAGACGCTGAGCCGGGCGTCCTACCCGAAGGCCCCCGCCCCCGCCCCCGCGCCTGAGGCGGCTCAACTCCTCTCAGCTGCCCTCACAATGGAGTTCCATGGAAGGAGCATGCGCTGTGGGTCAGAGAGGCGAACTCGGCGCCACCCTGTGGTCAGTGCAGGAAGTGCAGGCCACGCCTCCCTCACAGGTCACTGGGGGCAGCGTGCCCTACTGACAGGACTGCTGAATCCATTAAACTGGAAATTCAAACGAAAATGGAGTCTCTATCCCAAAAGTTTTCTAAAAGTAGTTAAGGAACAATTAATTGGAAACCATTTGGAAGGAAGTGAATGTAGATGCAAACTTTACAACTTATACCAAATTCACTCAAAGTTATTCAGAGGCAAATTTTATTTTAGTTTATAATTTATGTTTGGCTGCGTTGGGTCTTCGTTGCTGCATGTGGGCTTTCTCTAGTTGCGTCGAGCGGGGCTACTCTTCGTTGCGGTGCACGGGCTTCTCATTGCGGTGGCTTCTCTTGTGAGCGAGCACGGGCTCTAGGCGCGCAGGCTTCAGTAGTTGTGCCGCGCAGGCTTGGTTGCTCTGCGGCATGTGGGATCTTCCCGGACCAGGGCTCGAGCCCGTGTCCCCTGCATTGGCAGGCGGACTCTTAACCACTGCGTCACCAGGGAAGTCCCCACAGACAAACTTTAAATACAAAACTATTCAAGGGGCTCCCCTGGTGGCGCAGTGGTTGAGAATCTGCCTGCTAATGCAGGGGACACGGGTTCGAGCCCTGGTCTGGGAAGATCCCACATGCCGCGGAGCAACCAGGCCCGTGAGCCACAACTCCTGAACCTGCGCGTCTGGAGCCTGTGCTCCGCAACAAGACAGGCCGCGATAGTGAGAGGCCCGCGCACCGCGATGAAGAGTGGCCCCCGCTTGCCACAACTAGAGAAAGCCTTCGCACAGAAACGAAGACCCAACACAGCCAAAAATAAATAAATTATTTAATCAATTAAAAAGAAAAGCTGTCTCTCAAATTTAACTTCCAGAATATATTCAGGAAAAACGCATACGCCCTTTTTGGCCAACCAAAGAAGCGGGCAATGCAAATCAACACTACAAAGAGGTATCACTTCGAGTCAGAAAAAAGGACCATCCTCACAAAGGGTAAAAACCAGATATGCAGGACAAGGAGAGGAGAAAAGGGAGCCTCGTTACGCTGAAGGGGGGAATGTAAATTGCCAACGGCCACTCTGGAGAAGTGTGCTGTGTTTCCTAAAACATCTAAAAAACAGAGCTACAAAGCATAGGGCGCTTCCACTCATGGGCCTATATGTTGGAAAATCCAAAAATCCACCGGACGCAGGCACCCCGTTTACTGCTGCTATGTTTACAACAGCCTCGACTTGGGTACAACTTCATAGTCCTTGGAAGGAAAAAATGGTGAAAGAAAATTTGATACTTAAGCACAACGGAATATTACTCAGCCCTGAAATCAATGAAATGAGGCCAGTTGCAGCAACTCAGGGGGACTTATGTATGGTCAGTGAGAGTGAAATCAGTTAGACAGCAAGAGAAACTTATCATATCACTTATAAAGGGAATCTAAAAATCGCCAACCGTGAACTGAATTACAAACAGAACACCATCACACATTTACAAAACACACTTACGGCTGCTTAAGGGGAAAAGTGTGGTGCGGTGATGCATAAACCAGGAGGTTGAAATTGGCACAGATACCGTTCCATACGCCAATAATGTAATCGCCAAGACATACTCATGGTTCAAGGAACTGGACTCAGCACACTCTATTCACAGAAAAAACATATATCTGACTACTAGAAACTAGAAAAGAATTTATTGATGTCTCTCTGTAAGTGACTCAAGTGGATGTACAGCACCAAGAAACACAACATTGCAAATCAGCTCCAGCCCATTATAAAAATTAATTATAAAAAGAGAAAGACAGTGAGAGAGAGAGGAATTCTTACAAAATTCAATCAGGGGCTGTGAGGCAACTGGACTGACCACATCTACACTCACAGCTGAATGGGACGTAAGGCTGGACACCCTAACCCTAAACCCTAACCCTAACCCAACCCTAACCCTACCTTAACCCTAACCCTAACCCCACACTAACCCTAACCCTAAACCTAAACCCTAACCCTAACCCCTAACCCTAACCCAACCCTAAGCCTAACCCTAACCCCTAGCCCTAGCCCTAGCCCTAACCCTGACCCTAACCCCTAACCCTTAACCCCTAACCCCTAACCCCTAACCCTAACCAAGTTCACAAGTAAACTTCTCGCCCACCTGGAGAGAGTGATTTCATTTGAAAGAGTAAAGACACAATCAGCTCAGTAATTGGCCACGGGGGCTGGAGGGGCCAAGGTTAACCTGAGCTGGAGGAACGTGGGTGCCTGCCTGGATGCTCAGAGGCCAAGGGCTGTTCTGAGACCTGCTTGGACACCCGTGCAGATGGAACAAAGGATCCGCCCAGTCCCAAGAGGGCCCCACCGGCCCTCACGAACGCAACACCAGACTTCCCAGGTGGCGCAGTGGTTAAGAATCCACCTGCCAATGCAGGAGACACGGGTTTGAGCCCTGGTCAGGGAAGATCCCACATGCTGTGGAGCAACTAAGCCCGTGCACCACAACTACTGAGCCTGCGCTCTAGAACCCGCGAGCCCCAACTGCTGAAGCCCACGCGCTTAGAGCCTGTGCTCTGCAACAAGAGAAGCCACCGCAATGAGAAGCCCCCACTCGCCGCAACTAGAGAAAGCCTCCAGGCAGCAATGCAGACCCAACACAGCCCAAAATTCATTAATTAATTAATTAATTAAGAAAAAAAAAAGGCAGCACCTGGGGGCTGGCAGACTGATGCACCAAGTCTTACATCACGTCTACTTAGTATCCTGCATGTCAGGGCCATGCTGGACCTGGGGCTGCCCAGACAGAGTGGGGCCTGCATCACCCTTCCCAGGAGGGAGGGTGGAGGGAAACCCTGCATGACCTCTGAGGCCCTAAGAACCCTTGACTAAGGCTGAGCTCAATTTGAAACAGTGGGTGACCAGAGCGGACATTTCATTCATCTATCAATGAGAATCCAGCACTGGAGGAGCAGAAAACAATGGCCTCGCTCAACCTTGACGCTAATCCCGACATGGACCCTAACCCTAAACTCTGATCCTGACCCTAAGCCCTGACCTAACCTTAGCCTAACCCGTACCCTAAACCTGTACCTTACCCTAACCCATGCTCTACCCGTATCCTACCTGTACCCCAATTCTAACCCATACCCTAACACCCACTCTAACACAGAACCCTAACACCCTGAGACCAAAACCATAAACCTTAACCAATAAGCAAAACCATAACCATAACCAAACCATAAAATATAGTCATTAACCATACCCATAAATAACTCATTAACCATAAAACTTAAACCATAACAGCAACCATAAACCATACACAGCCCCAACCCTCACACCAGCCCCAGCCCTAATGCTAACCCTCCAAACCACTTACACCAAGCCAAGTCTAATCAGATTATACAACTACATCTTGAAAAAGAAAACTGGGGAATTCTCTGGTGGCCCAGTGGTTAGGACTCTGTGCTTTCACTGCCAAGGGCTCGGGTTCGATCCCTGACTGGGGAACTAAGATCCCACAAGCCATGGGACGTGGCCAAAATAAATAAATAAGTAAAATGAAATAAAACCACTATTTTAAAAAAGATTTTAAAAATAAAGGAAAAAAACAAGAAAACTACCCCAGTACAACTTATAAATAGGAATGTAAAAATCTATCACACAATAATAGCAACATGAAACCAACAGAACTTTAAATGGATAATGCCATAAGCAAGTATCTCTACACCAGGAATTTCAGGTTGCTCAACATATGAAAAGTAAGCAATGTATTCAACCACAATAATGGTGTGAAGTAAAAACACATAATCATATCAATTAATGCAAAACATCTACAATGAAAATCCAGTGTTATTTCATGAAAAACACTCAAGAAAGCAGGAATAAAAGGAAATTTGTTCAATATGGAAAAGAGTAGTACAAAAAGCCACAGCAAACATCATGCTCAACGTTAAAGACTGAAAGATTTACTCCTGAAATCAGGAACAGGGCCAGGAAGCTGGCCTTCATCACCGTTACTCAATAGTGTACTGGAAGTTCTACCCAGAATCTTGAGGAAAGAAAGAAAAGGCATCCATGGGTGAATGGAAAAATTAAAACCGTGTCTCTTCACAGAACATAGGTCACATCATCTTATATATAAAACTACCTATAATCAGCAAAGAAATTATTTGAGCTAATCAACTAATTAATAAGCAGTGTTACAGAACAAAACATCAATTCATGAAAATCTATCTTATATGCATACGCTGGCAAAAAATAATCTGAAAAAGAATTTATGAGAACAATTCCATTTTTAATAATGTCAACATCAATATTTAGGAGTATGTTTAATCAAGGTACAAGACTTGTTTTTATGTATGTAAAGTTGTATGTTTGAAATTACTGGAAAGTCAATTACTTTTCAAAACATCATGTCTGTCAACAGCATGCCAGAAGAGCAGAGAAAACATCAAACTTCCATATAGAAGCCAAGCCTTACCCAGATCCAGTTCACCCAAAGTCCACATGTCATTTAGAGGCACTGTGGGAAGGTTATATTAGGAGCCGCCGTGTTCCGTGTTGTGGACGACCTGGATATGGTAGAAACAGTGGGATTTTTGAATTCCAATTTTCCACTTCATTCCACAAAAAAACTATTAGAACGAATAAATCAATTCAGTAAAGTTGCAAAATCAATACACAGAAATCAGTTGCCTTTCTAAACACTAATAATGAACCATCAGAAAGAGAAAGAAAGCAACCCTATTTACAACTGCATCAAAAAGAACAAAATACCTGGGAATAAAGTCAACCAAGGAGGTGAAAGACCTGCACACTGAAAACTTGAAGACATTGATGAAGACATTGAAAGACACACCAATAAATGGAAAGATATCCTGTTCTCATGGAATGGAACAATTAATATTGTTAAAATATCCATGCTACCCGAAGCAGTGGACACAGGGAATGCAATCCCTCCCAAAATTCCACGGTATTTCCCCCCAAAATAGAGCAAATCCTCCTAATATCTGTGGGGAACCACAAAGGACCCCAAATAGCCAAAGAAACCCTGAAAAAAGAGAACGGGCTGGAGGCATCTCCCTCCCTGACGTCACACTCTGCTCAGAAGCTACAGTCACCAAAACAGTGTGGAACTGGCTCAAAACGGGCGCAGGGACCAGAGGAACAGGACAGAGAGACCAGAATTCAACCCACACGGACGGGGTCGGTGAATTTATGACACAGGGACCAAGGGCACACCAAGGAGCACGACACTCCCCACGATAAATGGTGCTGGGAAAACTGGACGCCCCATAACTCACGCTGGCTACCCTGCACACAAACCTGACCCAAACACCCAGCTTTCCACGCCAAGCCCTCCCTCGCTCACACGAAGACGGACCCCCTCAACGGTCAGTCGCCCACAGGAAGCTTCTCCCCACTTTTCCTCACCATCTCTTCACCTTTTCCTCAGGCATCACCTGGGTCCTCAGGAAACCTAGTTCCCCAGTCAGCGTGGACGCAGCCCCATTTTGTCCTGAAGCCGAAACCCCAGCGAGTCCTAAGGAGACGGAGACCGAGCTCCTCTCAGCAGAGACGCTGAGCCGGGCGTCCTACCCGAAGGCCCCCGCCCCCGCCCCCGCCCCCGCGCCTGAGGCGGCTCAACTCCTCTCAGCTGCCCTCACAATGGAGTTCCATGGAAGGAGCATGCGCTGTGGGTCAGAGAGGCGAACTCGGCGCCACCCTGTGGTCAGTGCAGGAAGTGCAGGCCGCGCCTCCCTCACAGGTCACTGGGGGCAGCGTGCCCTACTGACAGGACTGCTGAATCCATTAAACTGGAAATTCAAACGAAAATGGAGTCTCTATCCCAAAAGTTTTCTAAAAGTAGTTAAGGAACAATTAATTGGAAACCATTTGGAAGGAAGTGAATGTAGATGCAAACTTTACAACTTATACCAAATTCACTCAAAGTTATTCAGAGGCAAATTTTATTTTAGTTTATAATTTATGTTTGGCTGCGTTGGGTCTTCGTTGCTGCATGTGGGCTTTCTCTAGTTGCGTCGAGCGGGGCTACTCTTCGTTGCGGTGCACGGGCTTCTCATTGCGGTGGCTTCTCTTGTGAGCGAGCACGGGCTCTAGGCGCGCAGGCTTCAGTAGTTGTGCCGCGCAGGCTTGGTTGCTCTGCGGCATGTGGGATCTTCCCGGACCAGGGCTCGAGCCCGTGTCCCCTGCATTGGCAGGCGGACTCTTAACCACTGCGTCACCAGGGAAGTCCCCACAGACAAACTTTAAATACAAAACTATTCAAGGGGCTCCCCTGGTGGCGCAGTGGTTGAGAATCTGCCTGCTAATGCAGGGGACACGGGTTCGAGCCCTGGTCTGGGAAGATCCCACATGCCGCGGAGCAACCAGGCCCGTGAGCCACAACTCCTGAACCTGCGCGTCTGGAGCCTGTGCTCCGCAACAAGACAGGCCGCGATAGTGAGAGGCCCGCGCACCGCGATGAAGAGTGGCCCCCGCTTGCCACAACTAGAGAAAGCCTTCGCACAGAAACGAAGACCCAACACAGCCAAAAATAAATAAATTATTTAATCAATTAAAAAGAAAAGCTGTCTCTCAAATTTAACTTCCAGAATATATTCAGGAAAAACGCATACGCCCTTTTTGGCCAACCAAAGAAGCGGGCAATGCAAATCAACACTACAAAGAGGTATCACTTCGAGTCAGAAAAAAGGACCATCCTCACAAAGGGTAAAAACCAGATATGCAGGACAAGGAGAGGAGAAAAGGGAGCCTCGTTACGCTGAAGGGGGGAATGTAAATTGCCAACGGCCACTCTGGAGAAGTGTGCTGTGTTTCCTAAAACATCTAAAAAACAGAGCTACAAAGCATAGGGCGCTTCCACTCATGGGCCTATATGTTGGAAAATCCAAAAATCCACCGGACGCAGGCACCCCGTTTACTGCTGCTATGTTTACAACAGCCTCGACTTGGGTACAACTTCATAGTCCTTGGAAGGAAAAAATGGTGAAAGAAAATTTGATACTTAGGCACAACGGAATATTACTCAGCCCTGAAATCAATGAAATGAGGCCAGTTGCAGCAACTCAGGGGGACTTATGTATGGTCATTGAGAGTGAAATCAGTTAGACAGCAAGAGAAACTTATCATATCACTTATAAAGGGAATCTAAAAATCGCCAACCGTGAACTGAATTACAAACAGAACACCATCACACATTTACAAAACACGCTTACGGCTGCTTAAGGGGAAAAGTGTGGTGCGGTGATGCATAAACCAGGAGGTTGAAATTGGCACAGATACCGTTCCATACGCCAATAATGTAATCGCCAAGACATACTCATGGTTCAAGGAACTGGACTCAGCACACTCTATTCACAGAAAAAACATATATCTGACTACTAGAAACTAGAATTTATTGATGTCTCTCTGTAAGTGACTCAAGTGGATGTACAGCACCAAGAAACACAACATTGCAAATCAGCTCCAGCCCATTATAAAAATTAATTATAAAAAGAGAAAGACAGTGAGAGAGAGGAATTCTTACAAAATTCAATCAGGGGCTGTGAGGCAACTGGACTGACCACATCTACACTCACAGCTGAATGGGACGTAAGGCTGGACACCCTAACCCTAAACCCTAACCCTAACCCAACCCTAACCCTACCTTAACCCTAACCCTAACCCAACACTAACCCTAACCCTAAACCTAAACCCTAACCCTAACCCCTAACCCTAACCCAACCCTAAGCCTAACCCTAACCCCTAGCCCTAGCCCTAGCCCTAACCCTGACCCTAACCCCTAACCCTTAACCCCTAACCCCTAACCCTAACCAAGTTCACAAGTAAACTTCTCGCCCACCTGGAGAGAGTGATTTCATTTGAAAGAGTAAAGACACAATCAGCTCAGTAATTGGCCACGGGGGCTGGAGGGGCCAAGGTTAACCTGAGCTGGAGGAACGTGGGTGCCTGCCTGGATGCTCAGAGGCCAAGGGCTGTTCTGAGACCTGCTTGGACACCCGTGCAGATGGAACAAAGGATCCGCCCAGTCCCAAGAGGGCCCCACCGGCCCTCACGAACGCAACACCAGACTTCCCAGGTGGCGCAGTGGTTAAGAATCCACCTGCCAATGCAGGAGACACGGGTTTGAGCCCTGGTCAGGGAAGATCCCACATGCTGTGGAGCAACTAAGCCCGTGCACCACAACTACTGAGCCTGCGCTCTAGAACCCGCGAGCCCCAACTGCTGAAGCCCACGCGCTTAGAGCCTGTGCTCTGCAACAAGAGAAGCCACCGCAATGAGAAGCCCCCACTCGCCGCAACTAGAGAAAGCCTCCGGGCAGCAATGCAGACCCAACACAGCCCAAAATTCATTAATTAATTAATTAATTAAGAAAAAAAAAAAGGCAGCACCTGGGGGCTGGCAGACTGATGCACCAAGTCTTACATCACGTCTACTTAGTATCCTGCATGTCAGGGCCATGCTGGACCTGGGGCTGCCCAGACAGAGTGGGGCCTGCATCACCCTTCCCAGGAGGGAGGGTGGAGGGAAACCCTGCATGACCTCTGAGGCCCTAAGAACCCTTGACTAAGGCTGAGCTCAATTTGAAACAGTGGGTGACCAGAGCAGACATTTCATTCATCTATCAATGAGAATCCAGCACTGGAGGAGCAGAAAACAATGGCCTCGCTCAACCTTGACGCTAATCCCGACATGGACCCTAACCCTAAACTCTGATCCTGACCCTAAGCCCTGACCTAACCTTAGCCTAACCCGTACCCTAAACCTGTACCTTACCCTAACCCATGCTCTACCCGTATCCTACCTGTACCCCAATTCTAACCCATACCCTAACACCCACTCTAACACAGAACCCTAACACCCTGAGACCAAAACCATAAACCTTAACCAATAAGCAAAACCATAACCATAACCAAACCATAAAATATAGTCATTAACCATACCCATAAATAACTCATTAACCATAAAACTTAAACCATAACAGCAACCATAAACCATACACAGCCCCAACCCTCACACCAGCCCCAGCCCTAATGCTAACCCTCCAAACCACTTACACCAAGCCAAGTCTAATCAGATTATACAACTACATCTTGAAAAAGAAAACTGGGGAATTCTCTGGTGGCCCAGTGGTTAGGACTCTGTGCTTTCACTGCCAAGGGCTCGGGTTCGATCCCTGACTGGGGAACTAAGATCCCACAAGCCATGGGACGTGGCCAAAATAAATAAATAAGTAAAATGAAATAAAACCACTATTTTAAAAAAGATTTTAAAAATAAAGGAAAAAAACAAGAAAACTACCCCAGTACAACTTATAAATAGGAATGTAAAAATCTATCACACAATAATAGCAACATGAAACCAACAGAACTTTAAATGGATAATGCCATAAGCAAGTATCTCTACACCAGGAATTTCAGGTTGCTCAACATATGAAAAGTAAGCAATGTATTCAACCACAATAATGGTGTGAAGTAAAAACACATAATCATATCAATTAATGCAAAACATCTACAATGAAAATCCAGTGTTATTTCATGAAAAACACTCAAGAAAGCAGGAATAAAAGGAAATTTGTTCAATATGGAAAAGAGTAGTACAAAAAGCCACAGCAAACATCATGCTCAACGTTAAAGACTGAAAGATTTACTCCTGAAATCAGGAACAGGGCCAGGAAGCTGGCCTTCATCACCGTTACTCAATAGTGTACTGGAAGTTCTACCCAGAATCTTGAGGAAAGAAAGAAAAGGCATCCATGGGTGAATGGAAAAATTAAAACCGTGTCTCTTCACAGAACATAGGTCACATCATCTTATATATAAAACTACCTATAATCAGCAAAGAAATTATTTGAGCTAATCAACTAATTAATAAGCAGTGTTACAGAACAAAACATCAATTCATGAAAATCTATCTTATATGCATACGCTGGCAAAAAATAATCTGAAAAAGAATTTATGAGAACAATTCCATTTTTAATAATGTCAACATCAATATTTAGGAGTATGTTTAATCAAGGTACAAGACTTGTTTTTATGTATGTAAAGTTGTATGTTTGAAATTACTGGAAAGTCAATTACTTTTCAAAACATCATGTCTGTCAACAGCATGCCAGAAGAGCAGAGAAAACATCAAACTTCCATATAGAAGCCAAGCCTTACCCAGATCCAGTTCACCCAAAGTCCACATGTCATTTAGAGGCACTGTGGGAAGGTTATATTAGGAGCCGCCGTGTTCCGTGTTGTGGACGACCTGGATATGGTAGAAACAGTGGGATTTTTGAATTCCAATTTTCCACTTCATTCCACAAAAAAACTATTAGAACTAATAAATCAATTCAGTAAAGTTGCAAAATCAATACACAGAAATCAGTTGCCTTTCTAAACACTAATAATGAACCATCAGAAAGAGAAAGAAAGCAACCCTATTTACAACTGCATCAAAAAGAACAAAATACCTGGGAATAAAGTCAACCAAGGAGGTGAAAGACCTGCACACTGAAAACTTGAAGACATTGATGAAGACATTGAAAGACACACCAATAAATGGAAAGATATCCTGTTCTCATGGAATGGAACAATTAATATTGTTAAAATATCCATGCTACCCGAAGCAGTGGACACAGGGAATGCAATCCCTCCCAAAATTCCACGGTATTTCCCCCCAAAATAGAGCAAATCCTCCTAATATCTGTGGGGAACCACAAAGGACCCCAAATAGCCAAAGAAACCCTGAAAAAAGAGAACGGGCTGGAGGCATCTCCCTCCCTGACGTCACACTCTGCTCAGAAGCTACAGTCACCAAAACAGTGTGGAACTGGCTCAAAACGGGCGCAGGGACCAGAGGAACAGGACAGAGAGACCAGAATTCAACCCACACGGACGGGGTCGGTGAATTTATGACACAGGGACCAAGGGCACACCAAGGAGCACGACACTCCCCACGATAAATGGTGCTGGGAAAACTGGACGCCCCATAACTCACGCTGGCTACCCTGCACACAAACCTGACCCAAACACCCAGCTTTCCACGCCAAGCCCTCCCTCGCTCACACGAAGACGGACCCCCTCAACGGTCAGTCGCCCACAGGAAGCTTCTCCCCACTTTTCCTCACCATCTCTTCACCTTTTCCTCAGGCATCACCTGGGTCCTCAGGAAACCTAGTTCCCCAGTCAGCGTGGACGCAGCCCCATTTTGTCCTGAAGCCGAAACCCCAGCGAGTCCTAAGGAGACGGAGACCGAGCTCCTCTCAGCAGAGACGCTGAGCCGGGCGTCCTACCCGAAGGCCCCCGCCCCCGCCCCCGCCCCCGCGCCTGAGGCGGCTCAACTCCTCTCAGCTGCCCTCACAATGGAGTTCCATGGAACGAGCATGCGCTGTGGGTCAGAGAGGCGAACTCGGCGCCACCCTGTGGTCAGTGCAGGAAGTGCAGGCCGCGCCTCCCTCACAGGTCACTGGGGGCAGCGTGCCCTACTGACAGGACTGCTGAATCCATTAAACTGGAAATTCAAACGAAAATGGAGTCTCTATCCCAAAAGTTTTCTAAAAGTAGTTAAGGAACAATTAATTGGAAACCATTTGGAAGGAAGTGAATGTAGATGCAAACTTTACAACTTATACCAAATTCACTCAAAGTTATTCAGAGGCAAATTTTATTTTAGTTTATAATTTATGTTTGGCTGCGTTGGGTCTTCGTTGCTGCATGTGGGCTTTCTCTAGTTGCGTCGAGCGGGGCTACTCTTCGTTGCGGTGCACGGGCTTCTCATTGCGGTGGCTTCTCTTGTGAGCGAGCACGGGCTCTAGGCGCGCAGGCTTCAGTAGTTGTGCCGCGCAGGCTTGGTTGCTCTGCGGCATGTGGGATCTTCCCGGACCAGGGCTCGAGCCCGTGTCCCCTGCATTGGCAGGCGGACTCTTAACCACTGCGTCACCAGGGAAGTCCCCACAGACAAACTTTAAATACAAAACTATTCAAGGGGCTCCCCTGGTGGCGCAGTGGTTGAGAAACTGCCTGCTAATGCAGGGGACACGGGTTCGAGCCCTGGTCTGGGAAGATCCCACATGCCGCGGAGCAACCAGGCCCGTGAGCCACAACTCCTGAACCTGCGCGTCTGGAGCCTGTGCTCCGCAACAAGACAGGCCGCGATAGTGAGAGGCCCGCGCACCGTGATGAAGAGTGGCCCCCGCTTGCCACAACTAGAGAAAGCCTTCGCACAGAAACGAAGACCCAACACAGCCAAAAATAAATAAATTATTTAATCAATTAAAAAGAAAAGCTGTCTCTCAAATTTAACTTCCAGAATATATTCAGGAAAAACGCATACGCCCTTTTTGGCCAACCAAAGAAGCGGGCAATGCAAATCAACACTACAAAGAGGTATCACTTCGAGTCAGAAAAAAGGACCATCCTCACAAAGGGTAAAAACCAGATATGCAGGACAAGGAGAGGAGAAAAGGGAGCCTCGTTACGCTGAAGGGGGGAATGTAAATTGCCAACGGCCACTCTGGAGAAGTGTGCTGTGTTTCCTAAAACATCTAAAAAACAGAGCTACAAAGCATAGGGCGCTTCCACTCATGGGCCTATATGTTGGAAAATCCAAAAATCCACCGGACGCAGGCACCCCGTTTACTGCTGCTATGTTTACAACAGCCTCGACTTGGGTACAACTTCATAGTCCTTGGAAGGAAAAAATGGTGAAAGAAAATTTGATACTTAAGCACAACGGAATATTACTCAGCCCTGAAATCAATGAAATGAGGCCAGTTGCAGCAACTCAGGGGGACTTATGTATGGTCATTGAGAGTGAAATCAGTTAGACAGCAAGAGAAACTTATCATATCACTTATAAAGGGAATCTAAAAATCGCCAACCGTGAACTGAATTACAAACAGAACACCATCACACATTTACAAAACACACTTACGGCTGCTTAAGGGGAAAAGTGTGGTGCGGTGATGCATAAACCAGGAGGTTGAAATTGGCACAGATACCGTTCCATACGCCAATAATGTAATCGCCAAGACATACTCATGGTTCAAGGAACTGGACTCAGCACACTCTATTCACAGAAAAAACATATACCTGACTACTAGAAACTAGAAAAGAATTTATTGATGTCTCTCTGTAAGTGACTCAAGTGGATGTACAGCACCAAGAAACACAACATTGCAAATCAGCTCCAGCCCATTATAAAAATTAATTATAAAAAGAGAAAGACAGTGAGAGAGAGAGGAATTCTTACAAAATTCAATCAGGGGCTGTGAGGCAACTGGACTGACCACATCTACACTCACAGCTGAATGGGACGTAAGGCTGGACACCCTAACCCTAAACCCTAACCCTAACCCAACCCTAACCCTACCTTAACCCTAACCCTAACCCAACACTAACCCTAACCCTGAACCTAAACCCTAACCCTAACCCCTAACCCTAACCCAACCCTAAGCCTAACCCTAACCCCTAGCCCTAGCCCTAGCCCTAACCCTGACCCTAACCCCTAACCCTTAACCCCTAACCCCTAACCCCTAACCCTAACCAAGTTCACAAGTAAACTTCTCGCCCACCTGGAGAGAGTGATTTCATTTGAAAGAGTAAAGACACAATCAGCTCAGTAATTGGCCACGGGGGCTGGAGGGGCCAAGGTTAACCTGAGCTGGAGGAACGTGGGTGCCTGCCTGGATGCTCAGAGGCCAAGGGCTGTTCTGAGACCTGCTTGGACACCCGTGCAGATGGAACAAAGGATCCGCCCAGTCCCAAGAGGGCCCCACCGGCCCTCACGAACGCAACACCAGACTTCCCAGGTGGCGCAGTGGTTAAGAATCCACCTGCCAATGCAGGAGACACGGGTTTGAGCCCTGGTCAGGGAAGATCCCACATGCTGTGGAGCAACTAAGCCCGTGCACCACAACTACTGAGCCTGCGCTCTAGAACCCGCGAGCCCCAACTGCTGAAGCCCACGCGCTTAGAGCCTGTGCTCTGCAACAAGAGAAGCCACCGCAATGAGAAGCCCCCACTCGCCGCAACTAGAGAAAGCCTCCGGGCAGCAATGCAGACCCAACACAGCCCAAAATTCATTAATTAATTAATTAATTAAGAAAAAAAAAAAGGCAGCACCTGGGGGCTGGCAGACTGATGCACCAAGTCTTACATCACGTCTACTTAGTATCCTGCATGTCAGGGCCATGCTGGACCTGGGGCTGCCCAGACAGAGTGGGGCCTGCATCACCCTTCCCAGGAGGGAGGGTGGAGGGAAACCCTGCATGACCTCTGAGGCCCTAAGAACCCTTGACTAAGGCTGAGCTCAATTTGAAACAGTGGGTGACCAGAGCGGACATTTCATTCATCTATCAATGAGAATCCAGCACTGGAGGAGCAGAAAACAATGGCCTCGCTCAACCTTGACGCTAATCCCGACATGGACCCTAACCCTAAACTCTGATCCTGACCCTAAGCCCTGACCTAACCTTAGCCTAACCCGTACCCTAAACCTGTACCTTACCCTAACCCATGCTCTACCCGTATCCTACCTGTACCCCAATTCTAACCCATACCCTAACACCCACTCTAACACAGAACCCTAACACCCTGAGACCAAAACCATAAACCTTAACCAATAAGCAAAACCATAACCATAACCAAACCATAAAATATAGTCATTAACCATACCCATAAATAACTCATTAACCATAAAACTTAAACCATAACAGCAACCATAAACCATACACAGCCCCAACCCTCACACCAGCCCCAGCCCTAATGCTAACCCTCCAAACCACTTACACCAAGCCAAGTCTAATCAGATTATACAACTACATCTTGAAAAAGAAAACTGGGGAATTCTCTGGTGGCCCAGTGGTTAGGACTCTGTGCTTTCACTGCCAAGGGCTCGGGTTCGATCCCTGACTGGGGAACTAAGATCCCACAAGCCATGGGACGTGGCCAAAATAAATAAATAAGTAAAATGAAATAAAACCACTATTTTAAAAAAGATTTTAAAAATAAAGGAAAAAAACAAGAAAACTACCCCAGTACAACTTATAAATAGGAATGTAAAAATCTATCACACAATAATAGCAACATGAAACCAACAGAACTTTAAATGGATAATGCCATAAGCAAGTATCTCTACACCAGGAATTTCAGGTTGCTCAACATATGAAAAGTAAGCAATGTATTCAACCACAATAATGGTGTGAAGTAAAAACACATAATCATATCAATTAATGCAAAACATCTACAATGAAAATCCAGTGTTACTTCATGAAAAACACTCAAGAAAGCAGGAATAAAAGGAAATTTGTTCAATATGGAAAAGAGTAGTACAAAAAGCCACAGCAAACATCATGCTCAACGTTAAAGACTGAAAGATTTACTCCTGAAATCAGGAACAGGGCCAGGAAGCTGGCCTTCATCACCGTTACTCAATAGTGTACTGGAAGTTCTACCCAGAATCTTGAGGAAAGAAAGAAAAGGCATCCATGGGTGAATGGAAAAATTAAAACCGTGTCTCTTCACAGAACATAGGTCACATCATCTTATATATAAAACTACCTATAATCAGCAAAGAAATTATTTGAGCTAATCAACTAATTAATAAGCAGTGTTACAGAACAAAACATCAATTCATGAAAATCTATCTTATATGCATACGCTGGCAAAAAATAATCTGAAAAAGAATTTATGAGAACAATTCCATTTTTAATAATGTCAACATCAATATTTAGGAGTATGTTTAATCAAGGTACAAGACTTGTTTTTATGTATGTAAAGTTGTATGTTTGAAATTACTGGAAAGTCAATTACTTTTCAAAACATCATGTCTGTCAACAGCATGCCAGAAGAGCAGAGAAAACATCAAACTTCCATATAGAAGCCAAGCCTTACCCAGATCCAGTTCACCCAAAGTCCACATGTCATTTAGAGGCACTGTGGGAAGGTTATATTAGGAGCCGCCGTGTTCCGTGTTGTGGACGACCTGGATATGGTAGAAACAGTGGGATTTTTGAATTCCAATTTTCCACTTCATTCCACAAAAAAACTATTAGAACTAATAAATCAATTCAGTAAAGTTGCAAAATCAATACACAGAAATCAGTTGCCTTTCTAAACACTAATAATGAACCATCAGAAAGAGAAAGAAAGCAACCCTATTTACAACTGCATCAAAAAGAACAAAATACCTGGGAATAAAGTCAACCAAGGAGGTGAAAGACCTGCACACTGAAAACTTGAAGACATTGATGAAGACATTGAAAGACACACCAATAAATGGAAAGATATCCTGTTCTCATGGAATGGAACAATTAATATTGTTAAAATATCCATGCTACCCGAAGCAGTGGACACAGGGAATGCAATCCCTCCCAAAATTCCACGGTATTTCCCCCCAAAATAGAGCAAATCCTCCTAATATCTGTGGGGAACCACAAAGGACCCCAAATAGCCAAAGAAACCCTGAAAAAAGAGAACGGGCTGGAGGCATCTCCCTCCCTGACGTCACACTCTGCTCAGAAGCTACAGTCACCAAAACAGTGTGGAACTGGCTCAAAACGGGCGCAGGGACCAGAGGAACAGGACAGAGAGACCAGAATTCAACCCACACGGACGGGGTCGGTGAATTTATGACACAGGGACCAAGGGCACACCAAGGAGCACGACACTCCCCACGATAAATGGTGCTGGGAAAACTGGACGCCCCATAACTCACGCTGGCTACCCTGCACACAAACCTGACCCAAACACCCAGCTTTCCACGCCAAGCCCTCCCTCGCTCACACGAAGACGGACCCCCTCAACGGTCAGTCGCCCACAGGAAGCTTCTCCCCACTTTTCCTCACCATCTCTTCACCTTTTCCTCAGGCATCACCTGGGTCCTCAGGAAACCTAGTTCCCCAGTCAGCGTGGACGCAGCCCCATTTTGTCCTGAAGCCGAAACCCCAGCGAGTCCTAAGGAGACGGAGACCGAGCTCCTCTCAGCAGAGACGCTGAGCCGGGCGTCCTACCCGAAGGCCCCCGCCCCCGCCCCCGCGCCTGAGGCGGCTCAACTCCTCTCAGCTGCCCTCACAATGGAGTTCCATGGAACGAGCATGCGCTGTGGGTCAGAGAGGCGAACTCGGCGCCACCCTGTGGTCAGTGCAGGAAGTGCAGGCCGCGCCTCCCTCACAGGTCACTGGGGGCAGCGTGCCCTACTGACAGGACTGCTGAATCCATTAAACTGGAAATTCAAACGAAAATGGAGTCTCTATCCCAAAAGTTTTCTAAAAGTAGTTAAGGAACAATTAATTGGAAACCATTTGGAAGGAAGTGAATGTAGATGCAAACTTTACAACTTATACCAAATTCACTCAAAGTTATTCAGAGGCAAATTTTATTTTAGTTTATAATTTATGTTTGGCTGCGTTGGGTCTTCGTTGCTGCATGTGGGCTTTCTCTAGTTGCGTCGAGCGGGGCTACTCTTCGTTGCGGTGCACGGGCTTCTCATTGCGGTGGCTTCTCTTGTGAGCGAGCACGGGCTCTAGGCGCGCAGGCTTCAGTAGTTGTGCCGCGCAGGCTTGGTTGCTCTGCGGCATGTGGGATCTTCCCGGACCAGGGCTCGAGCCCGTGTCCCCTGCATTGGCAGGCGGACTCTTAACCACTGCGTCACCAGGGAAGTCCCCACAGACAAACTTTAAATACAAAACTATTCAAGGGGCTCCCCTGGTGGCGCAGTGGTTGAGAAACTGCCTGCTAATGCAGGGGACACGGGTTCGAGCCCTGGTCTGGGAAGATCCCACATGCCGCGGAGCAACCAGGCCCGTGAGCCACAACTCCTGAACCTGCGCGTCTGGAGCCTGTGCTCCGCAACAAGACAGGCCGCGATAGTGAGAGGCCCGCGCACCGCGATGAAGAGTGGCCCCCGCTTGCCACAACTAGAGAAAGCCTTCGCACAGAAACGAAGACCCAACACAGCCAAAAATAAATAAATTATTTAATCAATTAAAAAGAAAAGCTGTCTCTCAAATTTAACTTCCAGAATATATTCAGGAAAAACGCATACGCCCTTTTTGGCCAACCAAAGAAGCGGGCAATGCAAATCAACACTACAAAGAGGTATCACTTCGAGTCAGAAAAAAGGACCATCCTCACAAAGGGTAAAAACCAGATATGCAGGACAAGGAGAGGAGAAAAGGGAGCCTCGTTACGCTGAAGGGGGGAATGTAAATTGCCAACGGCCACTCTGGAGAAGTGTGCTGTGTTTCCTAAAACATCTAAAAAACAGAGCTACAAAGCATAGGGCGCTTCCACTCATGGGCCTATATGTTGGAAAATCCAAAAATCCACCGGACGCAGGCACCCCGTTTACTGCTGCTATGTTTACAACAGCCTCGACTTGGGTACAACTTCATAGTCCTTGGAAGGAAAAAATGGTGAAAGAAAATTTGATACTTAAGCACAACGGAATATTACTCAGCCCTGAAATCAATGAAATGAGGCCAGTTGCAGCAACTCAGGGGGACTTATGTATGGTCATTGAGAGTGAAATCAGTTAGACAGCAAGAGAAACTTATCATATCACTTATAAAGGGAATCTAAAAATCGCCAACCGTGAACTGAATTACAAACAGAACACCATCACACATTTACAAAACACACTTACGGCTGCTTAAGGGGAAAAGTGTGGTGCGGTGATGCATAAACCAGGAGGTTGAAATTGGCACAGATACCGTTCCATACGCCAATAATGTAATCGCCAAGACATACTCATGGTTCAAGGAACTGGACTCAGCACACTCTATTCACAGAAAAAACATATACCTGACTACTAGAAACTAGAAAAGAATTTATTGATGTCTCTCTGTAAGTGACTCAAGTGGATGTACAGCACCAAGAAACACAACATTGCAAATCAGCTCCAGCCCATTATAAAAATTAATTATAAAAAGAGAAAGACAGTGAGAGAGAGAGGAATTCTTACAAAATTCAATCAGGGGCTGTGAGGCAACTGGACTGACCACATCTACACTCACAGCTGAATGGGACGTAAGGCTGGACACCCTAACCCTAAACCCTAACCCTAACCCAACCCTAACCCTACCTTAACCCTAACCCTAACCCAACACTAACCCTAACCCTAAACCTAAACCCTAACCCTAACCCCTAACCCTAACCCAACCCTAAGCCTAACCCTAACCCCTAGCCCTAGCCCTAGCCCTAACCCTGACCCTAACCCCTAACCCCTAACCCTAACCAAGTTCACAAGTAAACTTCTCGCCCACCTGGAGAGAGTGATTTCATTTGAAAGAGTAAAGACACAATCAGCTCAGTAATTGGCCACGGGGGCTGGAGGGGCCAAGGTTAACCTGAGCTGGAGGAACGTGGGTGCCTGCCTGGATGCTCAGAGGCCAAGGGCTGTTCTGAGACCTGCTTGGACACCCGTGCAGATGGAACAAAGGATCCGCCCAGTCCCAAGAGGGCCCCACCGGCCCTCACGAACGCAACACCAGACTTCCCAGGTGGCGCAGTGGTTAAGAATCCACCTGCCAATGCAGGAGACACGGGTTTGAGCCCTGGTCAGGGAAGATCCCACATGCTGTGGAGCAACTAAGCCCGTGCACCACAACTACTGAGCCTGCGCTCTAGAACCCGCGAGCCCCAACTGCTGAAGCCCACGCGCTTAGAGCCTGTGCTCTGCAACAAGAGAAGCCACCGCAATGAGAAGCCCCCACTCGCCGCAACTAGAGAAAGCCTCCGGGCAGCAATGCAGACCCAACACAGCCCAAAATTCATTAATTAATTAATTAATTAAGAAAAAAAAAAAGGCAGCACCTGGGGGCTGGCAGACTGATGCACCAAGTCTTACATCACGTCTACTTAGTATCCTGCATGTCAGGGCCATGCTGGACCTGGGGCTGCCCAGACAGAGTGGGGCCTGCATCACCCTTCCCAGGAGGGAGGGTGGAGGGAAACCCTGCATGACCTCTGAGGCCCTAAGAACCCTTGACTAAGGCTGAGCTCAATTTGAAACAGTGGGTGACCAGAGCGGACATTTCATTCATCTATCAATGAGAATCCAGCACTGGAGGAGCAGAAAACAATGGCCTCGCTCAACCTTGACGCTAATCCCGACATGGACCCTAACCCTAAACTCTGATCCTGACCCTAAGCCCTGACCTAACCTTAGCCTAACCCGTACCCTAAACCTGTACCTTACCCTAACCCATGCTCTACCCGTATCCTACCTGTACCCCAATTCTAACCCATACCCTAACACCCACTCTAACACAGAACCCTAACACCCTGAGACCAAAACCATAAACCTTAACCAATAAGCAAAACCATAACCATAACCAAACCATAAAATATAGTCATTAACCATACCCATAAATAACTCATTAACCATAAAACTTAAACCATAACAGCAACCATAAACCATACACAGCCCCAACCCTCACACCAGCCCCAGCCCTAATGCTAACCCTCCAAACCACTTACACCAAGCCAAGTCTAATCAGATTATACAACTACATCTTGAAAAAGAAAACTGGGGAATTCTCTGGTGGCCCAGTGGTTAGGACTCTGTGCTTTCACTGCCAAGGGCTCGGGTTCGATCCCTGACTGGGGAACTAAGATCCCACAAGCCATGGGACGTGGCCAAAATAAATAAATAAGTAAAATGAAATAAAACCACTATTTTAAAAAAGATTTTAAAAATAAAGGAAAAAAACAAGAAAACTACCCCAGTACAACTTATAAATAGGAATGTAAAAATCTATCACACAATAATAGCAACATGAAACCAACAGAACTTTAAATGGATAATGCCATAAGCAAGTATCTCTACACCAGGAATTTCAGGTTGCTCAACATATGAAAAGTAAGCAATGTATTCAACCACAATAATGGTGTGAAGTAAAAACACATAATCATATCAATTAATGCAAAACATCTACAATGAAAATCCAGTGTTATTTCATGAAAAACACTCAAGAAAGCAGGAATAAAAGGAAATTTGTTCAATATGGAAAAGAGTAGTACAAAAAGCCACAGCAAACATCATGCTCAACGTTAAAGACTGAAAGATTTACTCCTGAAATCAGGAACAGGGCCAGGAAGCTGGCCTTCATCACCGTTACTCAATAGTGTACTGGAAGTTCTACCCAGAATCTTGAGGAAAGAAAGAAAAGGCATCCATGGGTGAATGGAAAAATTAAAACCGTGTCTCTTCACAGAACATAGGTCACATCATCTTATATATAAAACTACCTATAATCAGCAAAGAAATTATTTGAGCTAATCAACTAATTAATAAGCAGTGTTACAGAACAAAACATCAATTCATGAAAATCTATCTTATATGCATACGCTGGCAAAAAATAATCTGAAAAAGAATTTATGAGAACAATTCCATTTTTAATAATGTCAACATCAATATTTAGGAGTATGTTTAATCAAGGTACAAGACTTGTTTTTATGTATGTAAAGTTGTATGTTTGAAATTACTGGAAAGTCAATTACTTTTCAAAACATCATGTCTGTCAACAGCATGCCAGAAGAGCAGAGAAAACATCAAACTTCCATATAGAAGCCAAGCCTTACCCAGATCCAGTTCACCCAAAGTCCACATGTCATTTAGAGGCACTGTGGGAAGGTTATATTAGGAGCCGCCGTGTTCCGTGTTGTGGACGACCTGGATATGGTAGAAACAGTGGGATTTTTGAATTCCAATTTTCCACTTCATTCCACAAAAAAACTATTAGAACTAATAAATCAATTCAGTAAAGTTGCAAAATCAATACACAGAAATCAGTTGCCTTTCTAAACACTAATAATGAACCATCAGAAAGAGAAAGAAAGCAACCCTATTTACAACTGCATCAAAAAGAACAAAATACCTGGGAATAAAGTCAACCAAGGAGGTGAAAGACCTGCACACTGAAAACTTGAAGACATTGATGAAGACATTGAAAGACACACCAATAAATGGAAAGATATCCTGTTCTCATGGAATGGAACAATTAATATTGTTAAAATATCCATGCTACCCGAAGCAGTGGACACAGGGAATGCAATCCCTCCCAAAATTCCACGGTATTTCCCCCCAAAATAGAGCAAATCCTCCTAATATCTGTGGGGAACCACAAAGGACCCCAAATAGCCAAAGAAACCCTGAAAAAAGAGAACGGGCTGGAGGCATCTCCCTCCCTGACGTCACACTCTGCTCAGAAGCTACAGTCACCAAAACAGTGTGGAACTGGCTCAAAACGGGCGCAGGGACCAGAGGAACAGGACAGAGAGACCAGAATTCAACCCACACGGACGGGGTCGGTGAATTTATGACACAGGGACCAAGGGCACACCAAGGAGCACGACACTCCCCACGATAAATGGTGCTGGGAAAACTGGACGCCCCATAACTCACGCTGGCTACCCTGCACACAAACCTGACCCAAACACCCAGCTTTCCACGCCAAGCCCTCCCTCGCTCACACGAAGACGGACCCCCTCAACGGTCAGTCGCCCACAGGAAGCTTCTCCCCACTTTTCCTCACCATCTCTTCACCTTTTCCTCAGGCATCACCTGGGTCCTCAGGAAACCTAGTTCCCCAGTCAGCGTGGACGCAGCCCCATTTTGTCCTGAAGCCGAAACCCCAGCGAGTCCTAAGGAGACGGAGACCGAGCTCCTCTCAGCAGAGACGCTGAGCCGGGCGTCCTACCCGAAGGCCCCCGCCCCCGCCCCCGCCCCCGCGCCTGAGGCGGCTCAACTCCTCTCAGCTGCCCTCACAATGGAGTTCCATGGAACGAGCATGCGCTGTGGGTCAGAGAGGCGAACTCGGCGCCACCCTGTGGTCAGTGCAGGAAGTGCAGGCCGCGCCTCCCTCACAGGTCACTGGGGGCAGCGTGCCCTACTGACAGGACTGCTGAATCCATTAAACTGGAAATTCAAACGAAAATGGAGTCTCTATCCCAAAAGTTTTCTAAAAGTAGTTAAGGAACAATTAATTGGAAACCATTTGGAAGGAAGTGAATGTAGATGCAAACTTTACAACTTATACCAAATTCACTCAAAGTTATTCAGAGGCAAATTTTATTTTAGTTTATAATTTATGTTTGGCTGCGTTGGGTCTTCGTTGCTGCATGTGGGCTTTCTCTAGTTGCGTCGAGCGGGGCTACTCTTCGTTGCGGTGCACGGGCTTCTCATTGCGGTGGCTTCTCTTGTGAGCGAGCACGGGCTCTAGGCGCGCAGGCTTCAGTAGTTGTGCCGCGCAGGCTTGGTTGCTCTGCGGCATGTGGGATCTTCCCGGACCAGGGCTCGAGCCCGTGTCCCCTGCATTGGCAGGCGGACTCTTAACCACTGCGTCACCAGGGAAGTCCCCACAGACAAACTTTAAATACAAAACTATTCAAGGGGCTCCCCTGGTGGCGCAGTGGTTGAGAAACTGCCTGCTAATGCAGGGGACACGGGTTCGAGCCCTGGTCTGGGAAGATCCCACATGCCGCGGAGCAACCAGGCCCGTGAGCCACAACTCCTGAACCTGCGCGTCTGGAGCCTGTGCTCCGCAACAAGACAGGCCGCGATAGTGAGAGGCCCGCGCACCGCGATGAAGAGTGGCCCCCGCTTGCCACAACTAGAGAAAGCCTTCGCACAGAAACGAAGACCCAACACAGCCAAAAATAAATAAATTATTTAATCAATTAAAAAGAAAAGCTGTCTCTCAAATTTAACTTCCAGAATATATTCAGGAAAAACGCATACGCCCTTTTTGGCCAACCAAAGAAGCGGGCAATGCAAATCAACACTACAAAGAGGTATCACTTCGAGTCAGAAAAAAGGACCATCCTCACAAAGGGTAAAAACCAGATATGCAGGACAAGGAGAGGAGAAAAGGGAGCCTCGGTACGCTGAAGGGGGGAATGTAAATTGCCAACGGCCACTCTGGAGAAGTGTGCTGTGTTTCCTAAAACATCTAAAAAACAGAGCTACAAAGCATAGGGCGCTTCCACTCATGGGCCTATATGTTGGAAAATCCAAAAATCCACCGGACGCAGGCACCCCGTTTACTGCTGCTATGTTTACAACAGCCTCGACTTGGGTACAACTTCATAGTCCTTGGAAGGAAAAAATGGTGAAAGAAAATTTGATACTTAGGCACAACGGAATATTACTCAGCCCTGAAATCAATGAAATGAGGCCAGTTGCAGCAACTCAGGGGGACTTATGTATGGTCAGTGAGAGTGAAATCAGTTAGACAGCAAGAGAAACTTATCATATCACTTATAAAGGGAATCTAAAAATCGCCAACCGTGAACTGAATTACAAACAGAACACCATCACACATTTACAAAACACACTTACGGCTGCTTAAGGGGAAAAGTGTGGTGCGGTGATGCATAAACCAGGAGGTTGAAATTGGCACAGATACCGTTCCATACGCCAATAATGTAATCGCCAAGACATACTCATGGTTCAAGGAACTGGACTCAGCACACTCTATTCACAGAAAAAACATATATCTGACTACTAGAAACTAGAAAAGAATTTATTGATGTCTCTCTGTAAGTGACTCAAGTGGATGTACAGCACCAAGAAACACAACATTGCAAATCAGCTCCAGCCCATTATAAAAATTAATTATAAAAAGAGAAAGACAGTGAGAGAGAGAGGAATTCTTACAAAATTCAATCAGGGGCTGTGAGGCAACTGGACTGACCACATCTACACTCACAGCTGAATGGGACGTAAGGCTGGACACCCTAACCCTAAACCCTAACCCTAACCCAACCCTAACCCTACCTTAACCCTAACCCTAACCCAACACTAACCCTAACCCTAACCCTAAACCCTAACCCTAACCCCTAACCCTAACCCAACCCTAAGCCTAACCCTAACCCCTAGCCCTAGCCCTAACCCTGACCCTAACCCCTAACCCTTAACCCCTAACCCCTAACCCTAACCAAGTTCACAAGTAAACTTCTCGCCCACCTGGAGAGAGTGATTTCATTTGAAAGAGTAAAGACACAATCAGCTCAGTAATTGGCCACGGGGGCTGGAGGGGCCAAGGTTAACCTGAGCTGGAGGAACGTGGGTGCCTGCCTGGATGCTCAGAGGCCAAGGGCTGTTCTGAGACCTGCTTGGACACCCGTGCAGATGGAACAAAGGATCCGCCCAGTCCCAAGAGGGCCCCACCGGCCCTCACGAACGCAACACCAGACTTCCCAGGTGGCGCAGTGGTTAAGAATCCACCTGCCAATGCAGGAGACACGGGTTTGAGCCCTGGTCAGGGAAGATCCCACATGCTGTGGAGCAACTAAGCCCGTGCACCACAACTACTGAGCCTGCGCTCTAGAACCCGCGAGCCCCAACTGCTGAAGCCCACGCGCTTAGAGCCTGTGCTCTGCAACAAGAGAAGCCACCACAATGAGAAGCCCCCACTCGCCGCAACTAGAGAAAGCCTCCGGGCAGCAATGCAGACCCAACACAGCCCAAAATTCATTAATTAATTAATTAATTAAGAAAAAAAAAAAGGCAGCACCTGGGGGCTGGCAGACTGATGCACCAAGTCTTACATCACGTCTACTTAGTATCCTGCATGTCAGGGCCATGCTGGACCTGGGGCTGCCCAGACAGAGTGGGGCCTGCATCACCCTTCCCAGGAGGGAGGGTGGAGGGAAACCCTGCATGACCTCTGAGGCCCTAAGAACCCTTGACTAAGGCTGAGCTCAATTTGAAACAGTGGGTGACCAGAGCGGACATTTCATTCATCTATCAATGAGAATCCAGCACTGGAGGAGCAGAAAACAATGGCCTCGCTCAACCTTGACGCTAATCCCGACATGGACCCTAACCCTAAACTCTGATCCTGACCCTAAGCCCTGACCTAACCTTAGCCTAACCCGTACCCTAAACCTGTACCTTACCCTAACCCATGCTCTACCCGTATCCTACCTGTACCCCAATTCTAACCCATACCCTAACACCCACTCTAACACAGAACCCTAACACCCTGAGACCAAAACCATAAACCTTAACCAATAAGCAAAACCATAACCATAACCAAACCATAAAATATAGTCATTAACCATACCCATAAATAACTCATTAACCATAAAACTTAAACCATAACAGCAACCATAAACCATACACAGCCCCAACCCTCACACCAGCCCCAGCCCTAATGCTAACCCTCCAAACCACTTACACCAAGCCAAGTCTAATCAGATTATACAACTACATCTTGAAAAAGAAAACTGGGGAATTCTCTGGTGGCCCAGTGGTTAGGACTCTGTGCTTTCACTGCCAAGGGCTCGGGTTCGATCCCTGACTGGGGAACTAAGATCCCACAAGCCATGGGACGTGGCCAAAATAAATAAATAATTAAAATGAAATAAAACCACTATTTTAAAAAAGATTTTAAAAATAAAGGAAAAAAACAAGAAAACTACCCCAGTACAACTTATAAATAGGAATGTAAAAATCTATCACACAATAATAGCAACATGAAACCAACAGAACTTTAAATGGATAATGCCATAAGCAAGTATCTCTACACCAGGAATTTCAGGTTGCTCAACATATGAAAAGTAAGCAATGTATTCAACCACAATAATGGTGTGAAGTAAAAACACATAATCATATCAATTAATGCAAAACATCTACAATGAAAATCCAGTGTTATTTCATGAAAAACACTCAAGAAAGCAGGAATAAAAGGAAATTTGTTCAATATGGAAAAGAGTAGTACAAAAAGCCACAGCAAACATCATGCTCAACGTTAAAGACTGAAAGATTTACTCCTGAAATCAGGAACAGGGCCAGGAAGCTGGCCTTCATCACCGTTACTCAATAGTGTACTGGAAGTTCTACCCAGAATCTTGAGGAAAGAAAGAAAAGGCATCCATGGGTGAATGGAAAAATTAAAACCGTGTCTCTTCACAGAACATAGGTCACATCATCTTATATATAAAACTACCTATAATCAGCAAAGAAATTATTTGAGCTAATCAACTAATTAATAAGCAGTGTTACAGAACAAAACATCAATTCATGAAAATCTATCTTATATGCATACGCTGGCAAAAAATAATCTGAAAAAGAATTTATGAGAACAATTCCATTTTTAATAATGTCAACATCAATATTTAGGAGTATGTTTAATCAAGGTACAAGACTTGTTTTTATGTATGTAAAGTTGTATGTTTGAAATTACTGGAAAGTCAATTACTTTTCAAAACATCATGTCTGTCAACAGCATGCCAGAAGAGCAGAGAAAACATCAAACTTCCATATAGAAGCCAAGCCTTACCCAGATCCAGTTCACCCAAAGTCCACATGTCATTTAGAGGCACTGTGGGAAGGTTATATTAGGAGCCGCCGTGTTCCGTGTTGTGGACGACCTGGATATGGTAGAAACAGTGGGATTTTTGAATTCCAATTTTCCACTTCATTCCACAAAAAAACTATTAGAACTAATAAATCAATTCAGTAAAGTTGCAAAATCAATACACAGAAATCAGTTGCCTTTCTAAACACTAATAATGAACCATCAGAAAGAGAAAGAAAGCAACCCTATTTACAACTGCATCAAAAAGAACAAAATACCTGGGAATAAAGTCAACCAAGGAGGTGAAAGACCTGCACACTGAAAACTTGAAGACATTGATGAAGACATTGAAAGACACACCAATAAATGGAAAGATATCCTGTTCTCATGGAATGGAACAATTAATATTGTTAAAATATCCATGCTACCCGAAGCAGTGGACACAGGGAATGCAATCCCTCCCAAAATTCCACGGTATTTCCCCCCAAAATAGAGCAAATCCTCCTAATATCTGTGGGGAACCACAAAGGACCCCAAATAGCCAAAGAAACCCTGAAAAAAGAGAACGGGCTGGAGGCATCTCCCTCCCTGACGTCACACTCTGCTCAGAAGCTACAGTCACCAAAACAGTGTGGAACTGGCTCAAAACGGGCGCAGGGACCAGAGGAACAGGACAGAGAGACCAGAATTCAACCCACACGGACGGGGTCGGTGAATTTATGACACAGGGACCAAGGGCACACCAAGGAGCACGACACTCCCCACGATAAATGGTGCTGGGAAAACTGGACGCCCCATAACTCACGCTGGCTACCCTGCACACAAACCTGACCCAAACACCCAGCTTTCCACGCCAAGCCCTCCCTCGCTCACACGAAGACGGACCCCCTCAACGGTCAGTCGCCCACAGGAAGCTTCTCCCCACTTTTCCTCACCATCTCTTCACCTTTTCCTCAGGCATCACCTGGGTCCTCAGGAAACCTAGTTCCCCAGTCAGCGTGGACGCAGCCCCATTTTGTCCTGAAGCCGAAACCCCAGCGAGTCCTGAGGAGACGGAGACCGAGCTCCTCTCAGCAGAGACGCTGAGCCGGGCGTCCTACCCGAAGGCCCCCGCCCCCGCCCCCGCCCCCGCGCCTGAGGCGGCTCAACTCCTCTCAGCTGCCCTCACAATGGAGTTCCATGGAACGAGCATGCGCTGTGGGTCAGAGAGGCGAACTCGGCGCCACCCTGTGGTCAGTGCAGGAAGTGCAGGCCGCGCCTCCCTCACAGGTCACTGGGGGCAGCGTGCCCTACTGACAGGACTGCTGAATCCATTAAACTGGAAATTCAAACGAAAATGGAGTCTCTATCCCAAAAGTTTTCTAAAAGTAGTTAAGGAACAATTAATTGGAAACCATTTGGAAGGAAGTGAATGTAGATGCAAACTTTACAACTTATACCAAATTCACTCAAAGTTATTCAGAGGCAAATTTTATTTTAGTTTATAATTTATGTTTGGCTGCGTTGGGTCTTCGTTGCTGCATGTGGGCTTTCTCTAGTTGCGTCGAGCGGGGCTACTCTTCGTTGCGGTGCACGGGCTTCTCATTGCGGTGGCTTCTCTTGTGAGCGAGCACGGGCTCTAGGCGCGCAGGCTTCAGTAGTTGTGCCGCGCAGGCTTGGTTGCTCTGCGGCATGTGGGATCTTCCCGGACCAGGGCTCGAGCCCGTGTCCCCTGCATTGGCAGGCGGACTCTTAACCACTGCGTCACCAGGGAAGTCCCCACAGACAAACTTTAAATACAAAACTATTCAAGGGGCTCCCCTGGTGGCGCAGTGGTTGAGAATCTGCCTGCTAATGCAGGGGACACGGGTTCGAGCCCTGGTCTGGGAAGATCCCACATGCCGCGGAGCAACCAGGCCCGTGAGCCACAACTCCTGAACCTGCGCGTCTGGAGCCTGTGCTCCGCAACAAGACAGGCCGCGATAGTGAGAGGCCCGCGCACCGCGATGAAGAGTGGCCCCCGCTTGCCACAACTAGAGAAAGCCTTCGCACAGAAACGAAGACCCAACACAGCCAAAAATAAATAAATTATTTAATCAATTAAAAAGAAAAGCTGTCTCTCAAATTTAACTTCCAGAATATATTCAGGAAAAACGCATACGCCCTTTTTGGCCAACCAAAGAAGCGGGCAATGCAAATCAACACTACAAAGAGGTATCACTTCGAGTCAGAAAAAAGGACCATCCTCACAAAGGGTAAAAACCAGATATGCAGGACAAGGAGAGGAGAAAAGGGAGCCTCGTTACGCTGAAGGGGGGAATGTAAATTGCCAACGGCCACTCTGGAGAAGTGTGCTGTGTTTCCTAAAACATCTAAAAAACAGAGCTACAAAGCATAGGGCGCTTCCACTCATGGGCCTATATGTTGGAAAATCCAAAAATCCACCGGACGCAGGCACCCCGTTTACTGCTGCTATGTTTACAACAGCCTCGACTTGGGTACAACTTCATAGTCCTTGGAAGGAAAAAATGGTGAAAGAAAATTTGATACTTAAGCACAACGGAATATTACTCAGCCCTGAAATCAATGAAATGAGGCCAGTTGCAGCAACTCAGGGGGACTTATGTATGGTCATTGAGAGTGAAATCAGTTAGACAGCAAGAGAAACTTATCATATCACTTATAAAGGGAATCTAAAAATCGCCAACCGTGAACTGAATTACAAACAGAACACCATCACACATTTACAAAACACACTTACGGCTGCTTAAGGGGAAAAGTGTGGTGCGGTGATGCATAAACCAGGAGGTTGAAATTGGCACAGATACCGTTCCATACGCCAATAATGTAATCGCCAAGACATACTCATGGTTCAAGGAACTGGACTCAGCACACTCTATTCACAGAAAAAACATATATCTGACTACTAGAAACTAGAAAAGAATTTATTGATGTCTCTCTGTAAGTGACTCAAGTGGATGTACAGCACCAAGAAACACAACATTGCAAATCAGCTCCAGCCCATTATAAAAATTAATTATAAAAAGAGAAAGACAGTGAGAGAGAGAGGAATTCTTACAAAATTCAATCAGGGGCTGTGAGGCAACTGGACTGACCACATCTACACTCACAGCTGAATGGGACGTAAGGCTGGACACCCTAACCCTAAACCCTAACCCTAACCCAACCCTAACCCTACCTTAACCCTAACCCTAACCCAACACTAACCCTAACCCTAACCCTAAACCCTAACCCTAACCCCTAACCCTAACCCAACCCTAAGCCTAACCCTAACCCCTAGCCCTAGCCCTAACCCTGACCCTAACCCCTAACCCTTAACCCCTAACCCCTAACCCTAACCAAGTTCACAAGTAAACTTCTCGCCCACCTGGAGAGAGTGATTTCATTTGAAAGAGTAAAGACACAATCAGCTCAGTAATTGGCCACGGGGGCTGGAGGGGCCAAGGTTAACCTGAGCTGGAGGAACGTGGGTGCCTGCCTGGATGCTCAGAGGCCAAGGGCTGTTCTGAGACCTGCTTGGACACCCGTGCAGATGGAACAAAGGATCCGCCCAGTCCCAAGAGGGCCCCACCGGCCCTCACGAACGCAACACCAGACTTCCCAGGTGGCGCAGTGGTTAAGAATCCACCTGCCAATGCAGGAGACACGGGTTTGAGCCCTGGTCAGGGAAGATCCCACATGCTGTGGAGCAACTAAGCCCGTGCACCACAACTACTGAGCCTGCGCTCTAGAACCCGCGAGCCCCAACTGCTGAAGCCCACGCGCTTAGAGCCTGTGCTCTGCAACAAGAGAAGCCACCACAATGAGAAGCCCCCACTCGCCGCAACTAGAGAAAGCCTCCGGGCAGCAATGCAGACCCAACACAGCCCAAAATTCATTAATTAATTAATTAATTAAGAAAAAAAAAAAAGGCAGCACCTGGGGGCTGGCAGACTGATGCACCAAGTCTTACATCACGTCTACTTAGTATCCTGCATGTCAGGGCCATGCTGGACCTGGGGCTGCCCAGACAGAGTGGGGCCTGCATCACCCTTCCCAGGAGGGAGGGTGGAGGGAAACCCTGCATGACCTCTGAGGCCCTAAGAACCCTTGACTAAGGCTGAGCTCAATTTGAAACAGTGGGTGACCAGAGCGGACATTTCATTCATCTATCAATGAGAATCCAGCACTGGAGGAGCAGAAAACAATGGCCTCGCTCAACCTTGACGCTAATCCCGACATGGACCCTAACCCTAAACTCTGATCCTGACCCTAAGCCCTGACCTAACCTTAGCCTAACCCGTACCCTAAACCTGTACCTTACCCTAACCCATGCTCTACCCGTATCCTACCTGTACCCCAATTCTAACCCATACCCTAACACCCACTCTAACACAGAACCCTAACACCCTGAGACCAAAACCATAAACCTTAACCAATAAGCAAAACCATAACCATAACCAAACCATAAAATATAGTCATTAACCATACCCATAAATAACTCATTAACCATAAAACTTAAACCATAACAGCAACCATAAACCATACACAGCCCCAACCCTCACACCAGCCCCAGCCCTAATGCTAACCCTCCAAACCACTTACACCAAGCCAAGTCTAATCAGATTATACAACTACATCTTGAAAAAGAAAACTGGGGAATTCTCTGGTGGCCCAGTGGTTAGGACTCTGTGCTTTCACTGCCAAGGGCTCGGGTTCGATCCCTGACTGGGGAACTAAGATCCCACAAGCCATGGGACGTGGCCAAAATAAATAAATAATTAAAATGAAATAAAACCACTATTTTAAAAAAGATTTTAAAAATAAAGGAAAAAAACAAGAAAACTACCCCAGTACAACTTATAAATAGGAATGTAAAAATCTATCACACAATAATAGCAACATGAAACCAACAGAACTTTAAATGGATAATGCCATAAGCAAGTATCTCTACACCAGGAATTTCAGGTTGCTCAACATATGAAAAGTAAGCAATGTATTCAACCACAATAATGGTGTGAAGTAAAAACACATAATCATATCAATTAATGCAAAACATCTACAATGAAAATCCAGTGTTATTTCATGAAAAACACTCAAGAAAGCAGGAATAAAAGGAAATTTGTTCAATATGGAAAAGAGTAGTACAAAAAGCCACAGCAAACATCATGCTCAACGTTAAAGACTGAAAGATTTACTCCTGAAATCAGGAACAGGGCCAGGAAGCTGGCCTTCATCACCGTTACTCAATAGTGTACTGGAAGTTCTACCCAGAATCTTGAGGAAAGAAAGAAAAGGCATCCATGGGTGAATGGAAAAATTAAAACCGTGTCTCTTCACAGAACATAGGTCACATCATCTTATATATAAAACTACCTATAATCAGCAAAGAAATTATTTGAGCTAATCAACTAATTAATAAGCAGTGTTACAGAACAAAACATCAATTCATGAAAATCTATCTTATATGCATACGCTGGCAAAAAATAATCTGAAAAAGAATTTATGAGAACAATTCCATTTTTAATAATGTCAACATCAATATTTAGGAGTATGTTTAATCAAGGTACAAGACTTGTTTTTATGTATGTAAAGTTGTATGTTTGAAATTACTGGAAAGTCAATTACTTTTCAAAACATCATGTCTGTCAACAGCATGCCAGAAGAGCAGAGAAAACATCAAACTTCCATATAGAAGCCAAGCCTTACCCAGATCCAGTTCACCCAAAGTCCACATGTCATTTAGAGGCACTGTGGGAAGGTTATATTAGGAGCCGCCGTGTTCCGTGTTGTGGACGACCTGGATATGGTAGAAACAGTGGGATTTTTGAATTCCAATTTTCCACTTCATTCCACAAAAAAACTATTAGAACTAATAAATCAATTCAGTAAAGTTGCAAAATCAATACACAGAAATCAGTTGCCTTTCTAAACACTAATAATGAACCATCAGAAAGAGAAAGAAAGCAACCCTATTTACAACTGCATCAAAAAGAACAAAATACCTGGGAATAAAGTCAACCAAGGAGGTGAAAGACCTGCACACTGAAAACTTGAAGACATTGATGAAGACATTGAAAGACACACCAATAAATGGAAAGATATCCTGTTCTCATGGAATGGAACAATTAATATTGTTAAAATATCCATGCTACCCGAAGCAGTGGACACAGGGAATGCAATCCCTCCCAAAATTCCACGGTATTTCCCCCCAAAATAGAGCAAATCCTCCTAATATCTGTGGGGAACCACAAAGGACCCCAAATAGCCAAAGAAACCCTGAAAAAAGAGAACGGGCTGGAGGCATCTCCCTCCCTGACGTCACACTCTGCTCAGAAGCTACAGTCACCAAAACAGTGTGGAACTGGCTCAAAACGGGCGCAGGGACCAGAGGAACAGGACAGAGAGACCAGAATTCAACCCACACGGACGGGGTCGGTGAATTTATGACACAGGGACCAAGGGCACACCAAGGAGCACGACACTCCCCACGATAAATGGTGCTGGGAAAACTGGACGCCCCATAACTCACGCTGGCTACCCTGCACACAAACCTGACCCAAACACCCAGCTTTCCACGCCAAGCCCTCCCTCGCTCACACGAAGACGGACCCCCTCAACGGTCAGTCGCCCACAGGAAGCTTCTCCCCACTTTTCCTCACCATCTCTTCACCTTTTCCTCAGGCATCACCTGGGTCCTCAGGAAACCTAGTTCCCCAGTCAGCGTGGACGCAGCCCCATTTTGTCCTGAAGCCGAAACCCCAGCGAGTCCTGAGGAGACGGAGACCGAGCTCCTCTCAGCAGAGACGCTGAGCCGGGCGTCCTACCCGAAGGCCCCCGCCCCCGCCCCCGCCCCCGCGCCTGAGGCGGCTCAACTCCTCTCAGCTGCCCTCACAATGGAGTTCCATGGAACGAGCATGCGCTGTGGGTCAGAGAGGCGAACTCGGCGCCACCCTGTGGTCAGTGCAGGAAGTGCAGGCCGCGCCTCCCTCACAGGTCACTGGGGGCAGCGTGCCCTACTGACAGGACTGCTGAATCCATTAAACTGGAAATTCAAACGAAAATGGAGTCTCTATCCCAAAAGTTTTCTAAAAGTAGTTAAGGAACAATTAATTGGAAACCATTTGGAAGGAAGTGAATGTAGATGCAAACTTTACAACTTATACCAAATTCACTCAAAGTTATTCAGAGGCAAATTTTATTTTAGTTTATAATTTATGTTTGGCTGCGTTGGGTCTTCGTTGCTGCATGTGGGCTTTCTCTAGTTGCGTCGAGCGGGGCTACTCTTCGTTGCGGTGCACGGGCTTCTCATTGCGGTGGCTTCTCTTGTGAGCGAGCACGGGCTCTAGGCGCGCAGGCTTCAGTAGTTGTGCCGCGCAGGCTTGGTTGCTCTGCGGCATGTGGGATCTTCCCGGACCAGGGCTCGAGCCCGTGTCCCCTGCATTGGCAGGCGGACTCTTAACCACTGCGTCACCAGGGAAGTCCCCACAGACAAACTTTAAATACAAAACTATTCAAGGGGCTCCCCTGGTGGCGCAGTGGTTGAGAATCTGCCTGCTAATGCAGGGGACACGGGTTCGAGCCCTGGTCTGGGAAGATCCCACATGCCGCGGAGCAACCAGGCCCGTGAGCCACAACTCCTGAACCTGCGCGTCTGGAGCCTGTGCTCCGCAACAAGACAGGCCGCGATAGTGAGAGGCCCGCGCACCGCCATGAAGAGTGGCCCCCGCTTGCCACAACTAGAGAAAGCCTTCGCACAGAAACGAAGACCCAACACAGCCAAAAATAAATAAATTATTTAATCAATTAAAAAGAAAAGCTGTCTCTCAAATTTAACTTCCAGAATATATTCAGGAAAAACGCATACGCCCTTTTTGGCCAACCAAAGAAGCGGGCAATGCAAATCAACACTACAAAGAGGTATCACTTCGAGTCAGAAAAAAGGACCATCCTCACAAAGGGTAAAAACCAGATATGCAGGACAAGGAGAGGAGAAAAGGGAGCCTCGTTACGCTGAAGGGGGGAATGTAAATTGCCAACGGCCACTCTGGAGAAGTGTGCTGTGTTTCCTAAAACATCTAAAAAACAGAGCTACAAAGCATAGGGCGCTTCCACTCATGGGCCTATATGTTGGAAAATCCAAAAATCCACCGGACGCAGGCACCCCGTTTACTGCTGCTATGTTTACAACAGCCTCGACTTGGGTACAACTTCATAGTCCTTGGAAGGAAAAAATGGTGAAAGAAAATTTGATACTTAGGCACAACGGAATATTACTCAGCCCTGAAATCAATGAAATGAGGCCAGTTGCAGCAACTCAGGGGGACTTATGTATGGTCATTGAGAGTGAAATCAGTTAGACAGCAAGAGAAACTTATCATATCACTTATAAAGGGAATCTAAAAATCGCCAACCGTGAACTGAATTACAAACAGAACACCATCACACATTTACAAAACACGCTTACGGCTGCTTAAGGGGAAAAGTGTGGTGCGGTGATGCATAAACCAGGAGGTTGAAATTGGCACAGATACCGTTCCATACGCCAATAATGTAATCGCCAAGACATACTCATGGTTCAAGGAACTGGACTCAGCACACTCTATTCACAGAAAAAACATATATCTGACTACTAGAAACTAGAATTTATTGATGTCTCTCTGTAAGTGACTCAAGTGGATGTACAGCACCAAGAAACACAACATTGCAAATCAGCTCCAGCCCATTATAAAAATTAATTATAAAAAGAGAAAGACAGTGAGAGAGAGAGGAATTCTTACAAAATTCAATCAGGGGCTGTGAGGCAACTGGACTGACCACATCTACACTCACAGCTGAATGGGACATAAGGCTGGACACCCTAACCCTAAACCCTAACCCTAACCCAACCCTAACCCTACCTTAACCCTAACCCTAACCCAACACTAACCCTAACCCTAAACCTAAACCCTAACCCTAACCCCTAACCCTAACCCAACCCTAAGCCTAACCCTAACCCCTAGCCCTAGCCCTAACCCTGACCCTAACCCCTAACCCCTAACCCTAACCAAGTTCACAAGTAAACTTCTCGCCCACCTGGAGAGAGTGATTTCATTTGAAAGAGTAAAGACACAATCAGCTCAGTAATTGGCCACGGGGGCTGGAGGGGCCAAGGTTAACCTGAGCTGGAGGAACGTGGGTGCCTGCCTGGATGCTCAGAGGCCAAGGGCTGTTCTGAGACCTGCTTGGACACCCGTGCAGATGGAACAAAGGATCCGCCCAGTCCCAAGAGGGCCCCACCGGCCCTCACGAACGCAACACCAGACTTCCCAGGTGGCGCAGTGGTTAAGAATCCACCTGCCAATGCAGGAGACACGGGTTTGAGCCCTGGTCAGGGAAGATCCCACATGCTGTGGAGCAACTAAGCCCGTGCACCACAACTACTGAGCCTGCGCTCTAGAACCCGCGAGCCCCAACTGCTGAAGCCCACGCGCTTAGAGCCTGTGCTCTGCAACAAGAGAAGCCACCGCAATGAGAAGCCCCCACTCGCCGCAACTAGAGAAAGCCTCCGGGCAGCAATGCAGACCCAACACAGCCCAAAATTCATTAATTAATTAATTAATTAAGAAAAAAAAAAAGGCAGCACCTGGGGGCTGGCAGACTGATGCACCAAGTCTTACATCACGTCTACTTAGTATCCTGCATGTCAGGGCCATGCTGGACCTGGGGCTGCCCAGACAGAGTGGGGCCTGCATCACCCTTCCCAGGAGGGAGGGTGGAGGGAAACCCTGCATGACCTCTGAGGCCCTAAGAACCCTTGACTAAGGCTGAGCTCAATTTGAAACAGTGGGTGACCAGAGCGGACATTTCATTCATCTATCAATGAGAATCCAGCACTGGAGGAGCAGAAAACAATGGCCTCGCTCAACCTTGACGCTAATCCCGACATGGACCCTAACCCTAAACTCTGATCCTGACCCTAAGCCCTGACCTAACCTTAGCCTAACCCGTACCCTAAACCTGTACCTTACCCTAACCCATGCTCTACCCGTATCCTACCTGTACCCCAATTCTAACCCATACCCTAACACCCACTCTAACACAGAACCCTAACACCCTGAGACCAAAACCATAAACCTTAACCAATAAGCAAAACCATAACCATAACCAAACCATAAAATATAGTCATTAACCATACCCATAAATAACTCATTAACCATAAAACTTAAACCATAACAGCAACCATAAACCATACACAGCCCCAACCCTCACACCAGCCCCAGCCCTAATGCTAACCCTCCAAACCACTTACACCAAGCCAAGTCTAATCAGATTATACAACTACATCTTGAAAAAGAAAACTGGGGAATTCTCTGGTGGCCCAGTGGTTAGGACTCTGTGCTTTCACTGCCAAGGGCTCGGGTTCGATCCCTGACTGGGGAACTAAGATCCCACAAGCCATGGGACGTGGCCAAAATAAATAAATAAGTAAAATGAAATAAAACCACTATTTTAAAAAAGATTTTAAAAATAAAGGAAAAAAACAAGAAAACTACCCCAGTACAACTTATAAATAGGAATGTAAAAATCTATCACACAATAATAGCAACATGAAACCAACAGAACTTTAAATGGATAATGCCATAAGCAAGTATCTCTACACCAGGAATTTCAGGTTGCTCAACATATGAAAAGTAAGCAATGTATTCAACCACAATAATGGTGTGAAGTAAAAACACATAATCATATCAATTAATGCAAAACATCTACAATGAAAATCCAGTGTTATTTCATGAAAAACACTCAAGAAAGCAGGAATAAAAGGAAATTTGTTCAATATGGAAAAGAGTAGTACAAAAAGCCACAGCAAACATCATGCTCAACGTTAAAGACTGAAAGATTTACTCCTGAAATCAGGAACAGGGCCAGGAAGCTGGCCTTCATCACCGTTACTCAATAGTGTACTGGAAGTTCTACCCAGAATCTTGAGGAAAGAAAGAAAAGGCATCCATGGGTGAATGGAAAAATTAAAACCGTGTCTCTTCACAGAACATAGGTCACATCATCTTATATATAAAACTACCTATAATCAGCAAAGAAATTATTTGAGCTAATCAACTAATTAATAAGCAGTGTTACAGAACAAAACATCAATTCATGAAAATCTATCTTATATGCATACGCTGGCAAAAAATAATCTGAAAAAGAATTTATGAGAACAATTCCATTTTTAATAATGTCAACATCAATATTTAGGAGTATGTTTAATCAAGGTACAAGACTTGTTTTTATGTATGTAAAGTTGTATGTTTGAAATTACTGGAAAGTCAATTACTTTTCAAAACATCATGTCTGTCAACAGCATGCCAGAAGAGCAGAGAAAACATCAAACTTCCATATAGAAGCCAAGCCTTACCCAGATCCAGTTCACCCAAAGTCCACATGTCATTTAGAGGCACTGTGGGAAGGTTATATTAGGAGCCGCCGTGTTCCGTGTTGTGGACGACCTGGATATGGTAGAAACAGTGGGATTTTTGAATTCCAATTTTCCACTTCATTCCACAAAAAAACTATTAGAACTAATAAATCAATTCAGTAAAGTTGCAAAATCAATACACAGAAATCAGTTGCCTTTCTAAACACTAATAATGAACCATCAGAAAGAGAAAGAAAGCAACCCTATTTACAACTGCATCAAAAAGAACAAAATACCTGGGAATAAAGTCAACCAAGGAGGTGAAAGACCTGCACACTGAAAACTTGAAGACATTGATGAAGACATTGAAAGACACACCAATAAATGGAAAGATATCCTGTTCTCATGGAATGGAACAATTAATATTGTTAAAATATCCATGCTACCCGAAGCAGTGGACACAGGGAATGCAATCCCTCCCAAAATTCCACGGTATTTCCCCCCAAAATAGAGCAAATCCTCCTAATATCTGTGGGGAACCACAAAGGACCCCAAATAGCCAAAGAAACCCTGAAAAAAGAGAACGGGCTGGAGGCATCTCCCTCCCTGACGTCACACTCTGCTCAGAAGCTACAGTCACCAAAACAGTGTGGAACTGGCTCAAAACGGGCGCAGGGACCAGAGGAACAGGACAGAGAGACCAGAATTCAACCCACACGGACGGGGTCGGTGAATTTATGACACAGGGACCAAGGGCACACCAAGGAGCACGACACTCCCCACGATAAATGGTGCTGGGAAAACTGGACGCCCCATAACTCACGCTGGCTACCCTGCACACAAACCTGACCCAAACACCCAGCTTTCCACGCCAAGCCCTCCCTCGCTCACACGAAGACGGACCCCCTCAACGGTCAGTCGCCCACAGGAAGCTTCTCCCCACTTTTCCTCACCATCTCTTCACCTTTTCCTCAGGCATCACCTGGGTCCTCAGGAAACCTAGTTCCCCAGTCAGCGTGGACGCAGCCCCATTTTGTCCTGAAGCCGAAACCCCAGCGAGTCCTAAGGAGACGGAGACCGAGCTCCTCTCAGCAGAGACGCTGAGCCGGGCGTCCTACCCGAAGGCCCCCGCCCCCGCCCCCGCCCCCGCCCCCGCGCCTGAGGCGGCTCAACTCCTCTCAGCTGCCCTCACAATGGAGTTCCATGGAACGAGCATGCGCTGTGGGTCAGAGAGGCGAACTCGGCGCCACCCTGTGGTCAGTGCAGGAAGTGCAGGCCGCGCCTCCCTCACAGGTCACTGGGGGCAGCGTGCCCTACTGACAGGACTGCTGAATCCATTAAACTGGAAATTCAAACGAAAATGGAGTCTCTATCCCAAAAGTTTTCTAAAAGTAGTTAAGGAACAATTAATTGGAAACCATTTGGAAGGAAGTGAATGTAGATGCAAACTTTACAACTTATACCAAATTCACTCAAAGTTATTCAGAGGCAAATTTTATTTTAGTTTATAATTTATGTTTGGCTGCGTTGGGTCTTCGTTGCTGCATGTGGGCTTTCTCTAGTTGCGTCGAGCGGGGCTACTCTTCGTTGCGGTGCACGGGCTTCTCATTGCGGTGGCTTCTCTTGTGAGCGAGCACGGGCTCTAGGCGCGCAGGCTTCAGTAGTTGTGCCGCGCAGGCTTGGTTGCTCTGCGGCATGTGGGATCTTCCCGGACCAGGGCTCGAGCCCGTGTCCCCTGCATTGGCAGGCGGACTCTTAACCACTGCGTCACCAGGGAAGTCCCCACAGACAAACTTTAAATACAAAACTATTCAAGGGGCTCCCCTGGTGGCGCAGTGGTTGAGAAACTGCCTGCTAATGCAGGGGACACGGGTTCGAGCCCTGGTCTGGGAAGATCCCACATGCCGCGGAGCAACCAGGCCCGTGAGCCACAACTCCTGAACCTGCGCGTCTGGAGCCTGTGCTCCGCAACAAGACAGGCCGCGATAGTGAGAGGCCCGCGCACCGCGATGAAGAGTGGCCCCCGCTTGCCACAACTAGAGAAAGCCTTCGCACAGAAACGAAGACCCAACACAGCCAAAAATAAATAAATTATTTAATCAATTAAAAAGAAAAGCTGTCTCTCAAATTTAACTTCCAGAATATATTCAGGAAAAACGCATACGCCCTTTTTGGCCAACCAAAGAAGCGGGCAATGCAAATCAACACTACAAAGAGGTATCACTTCGAGTCAGAAAAAAGGACCATCCTCACAAAGGGTAAAAACCAGATATGCAGGACAAGGAGAGGAGAAAAGGGAGCCTCGTTACGCTGAAGGGGGGAATGTAAATTGCCAACGGCCACTCTGGAGAAGTGTGCTGTGTTTCCTAAAACATCTAAAAAACAGAGCTACAAAGCATAGGGCGCTTCCACTCATGGGCCTATATGTTGGAAAATCCAAAAATCCACCGGACGCAGGCACCCCGTTTACTGCTGCTATGTTTACAACAGCCTCGACTTGGGTACAACTTCATAGTCCTTGGAAGGAAAAAATGGTGAAAGAAAATTTGATACTTAGGCACAACGGAATATTACTCAGCCCTGAAATCAATGAAATGAGGCCAGTTGCAGCAACTCAGGGGGACTTATGTATGGTCATTGAGAGTGAAATCAGTTAGACAGCAAGAGAAACTTATCATATCACTTATAAAGGGAATCTAAAAATCGCCAACCGTGAACTGAATTACAAACAGAACACCATCACACATTTACAAAACACGCTTACGGCTGCTTAAGGGGAAAAGTGTGGTGCGGTGATGCATAAACCAGGAGGTTGAAATTGGCACAGATACCGTTCCATACGCCAATAATGTAATCGCCAAGACATACTCATGGTTCAAGGAACTGGACTCAGCACACTCTATTCACAGAAAAAACATATATCTGACTACTAGAAACTAGAATTTATTGATGTCTCTCTGTAAGTGACTCAAGTGGATGTACAGCACCAAGAAACACAACATTGCAAATCAGCTCCAGCCCATTATAAAAATTAATTATAAAAAGAGAAAGACAGTGAGAGAGAGAGGAATTCTTACAAAATTCAATCAGGGGCTGTGAGGCAACTGGACTGACCACATCTACACTCACAGCTGAATGGGACGTAAGGCTGGACACCCTAACCCTAAACCCTAACCCTAACCCAACCCTAACCCTACCTTAACCCTAACCCTAACCCAACACTAACCCTAACCCTAAACCTAAACCCTAACCCTAACCCCTAACCCTAACCCAACCCTAAGCCTAACCCTAACCCCTAGCCCTAGCCCTAGCCCTAACCCTGACCCTAACCCCTAACCCCTAACCCTAACCAAGTTCACAAGTAAACTTCTCGCCCACCTGGAGAGAGTGATTTCATTTGAAAGAGTAAAGACACAATCAGCTCAGTAATTGGCCACGGGGGCTGGAGGGGCCAAGGTTAACCTGAGCTGGAGGAACGTGGGTGCCTGCCTGGATGCTCAGAGGCCAAGGGCTGTTCTGAGACCTGCTTGGACACCCGTGCAGATGGAACAAAGGATCCGCCCAGTCCCAAGAGGGCCCCACCGGCCCTCACGAACGCAACACCAGACTTCCCAGGTGGCGCAGTGGTTAAGAATCCACCTGCCAATGCAGGAGACACGGGTTTGAGCCCTGGTCAGGGAAGATCCCACATGCTGTGGAGCAACTAAGCCCGTGCACCACAACTACTGAGCCTGCGCTCTAGAACCCGCGAGCCCCAACTGCTGAAGCCCACGCGCTTAGAGCCTGTGCTCTGCAACAAGAGAAGCCACCGCAATGAGAAGCCCCCACTCGCCGCAACTAGAGAAAGCCTCCGGGCAGCAATGCAGACCCAACACAGCCCAAAATTCATTAATTAATTAATTAATTAAGAAAAAAAAAAAAGGCAGCACCTGGGGGCTGGCAGACTGATGCACCAAGTCTTACATCACGTCTACTTAGTATCCTGCATGTCAGGGCCATGCTGGACCTGGGGCTGCCCAGACAGAGTGGGGCCTGCATCACCCTTCCCAGGAGGGAGGGTGGAGGGAAACCCTGCATGACCTCTGAGGCCCTAAGAACCCTTGACTAAGGCTGAGCTCAATTTGAAACAGTGGGTGACCAGAGCGGACATTTCATTCATCTATCAATGAGAATCCAGCACTGGAGGAGCAGAAAACAATGGCCTCGCTCAACCTTGACGCTAATCCCGACATGGACCCTAACCCTAAACTCTGATCCTGACCCTAAGCCCTGACCTAACCTTAGCCTAACCCGTACCCTAAACCTGTACCTTACCCTAACCCATGCTCTACCCGTATCCTACCTGTACCCCAATTCTAACCCATACCCTAACACCCACTCTAACACAGAACCCTAACACCCTGAGACCAAAACCATAAACCTTAACCAATAAGCAAAACCATAACCATAACCAAACCATAAAATATAGTCATTAACCATACCCATAAATAACTCATTAACCATAAAACTTAAACCATAACAGCAACCATAAACCATACACAGCCCCAACCCTCACACCAGCCCCAGCCCTAATGCTAACCCTCCAAACCACTTACACCAAGCCAAGTCTAATCAGATTATACAACTACATCTTGAAAAAGAAAACTGGGGAATTCTCTGGTGGCCCAGTGGTTAGGACTCTGTGCTTTCACTGCCAAGGGCTCGGGTTCGATCCCTGACTGGGGAACTAAGATCCCACAAGCCATGGGACGTGGCCAAAATAAATAAATAAGTAAAATGAAATAAAACCACTATTTTAAAAAAGATTTTAAAAATAAAGGAAAAAAACAAGAAAACTACCCCAGTACAACTTATAAATAGGAATGTAAAAATCTATCACACAATAATAGCAACATGAAACCAACAGAACTTTAAATGGATAATGCCATAAGCAAGTATCTCTACACCAGGAATTTCAGGTTGCTCAACATATGAAAAGTAAGCAATG